>NC_090730.1:13897365-13934865 GCF_036898095.1 Palaemon carinicauda
GCAGATTACCCATCATGCTCAGCCGAGACCAGGGAAATTTGCTGTCTCGTAAAAAGTATTAATTTTTTGCATCCATTTTTGCTAATTCACGATTAGTTTTTCATTTACCTATGATAATGTCTATTAAACTTCTTATTATCACACTAGATATACAAGTACTTTTATACCACTGACTATAGCGTAGCCCCGCTATTTCGGCCGTGACCTAATAAAGGTTTTCTCGTTGGTTTGTGTTATTTTCTGTTATCTTTCGTCCATAATTTTGTGATCAAATAATAATCGAATGACAAACTTTAAACCTGTTGCTGTCAATATCAAGAACAATACATTTTCATATATTAATTAGGAATTACTTTTATTAGTGTACTGTCCCGTAAGACTACATAGTGTAGTTTGACAGCAAAACGTTACAAAAGAGTTCAGCTGAATCTCGCTCAAGTGAACCCTAGTTGTTCAGCAGTGGTCTAGTGGCCTGGTTCATTGCAATAATTTGTCTTTGTTTACATACCTTAAAGCATTTTCTAAATAAGACATTAAATTTGTCAAATTTTCATACGACAATCCTTACATTGTTTGATTGCATGGGGTAAAGAGTAGCTTGTTTTGTCTATTTTCATGCATACTCTTGTGTAAATCAATTTTTGTTTCATTTCTGAAGCTTCCATATGATTAAAACTTATTTTATTACTTTATATGATTTTCATAGGTAGATTCTGAGCTCATGTAATATAAATTCTTAGAGAACTGGACATATCACTGTAACAAGATTTATATATATATATATATATATATATGTATATATATATATATATATATATACATATATATATATATATATATACATATATATATTAAAATCTAAGCTACAGTCCCAGTTGGAAAAGCAAGATGTTATAAGCCCAGGAGAGAGAGAGAGAGAGAGAGAGAGAGAGCTCTATCTATCTATATATATATATATATATAAAGAGAGAGAGAGAGAGAGAGAGAGAGAGAGCTCTATATATATATATATATATAGAGAGAGAGAGAGAGAGAGAGAGAGAGAGAGAGAGACCTAAATACTTCAGAACACACTTGCTGCACATTCATGGCCATGCAACCAGAGGATGGTACTGGCGAAGGCCCTACAGTCTCTTTTTATATCCTCACGACCTTGAGATGTACTGAGTGACTCGTTCGTTCGTTTTGACACATCATCCTTACAAAAGGAATGCATGGATCTTTACTTCTACACAGCTGATGGTCTCACGGAGTATAGTAGCGGTACACGGATCTCTCTCTCTCTCTCTCTCTCTCTGCGCGCGCACGAACACACACACACACACACACACACACACATATATATATATATATATATCTTGGAAAAACTTTATACTAATTCACAAAAGTATAATGCCACTTTTTCTAAAAAAAACATTTAATGAGATAGTCCTATCACTATTAAATTATGCATTAGAAACTTGGACACTTTTGAGTAATTATTCCATTTTTCATTTAGTATATATTTTGAATATATATCAAAAGTACGCTGGCATCACGAAGTATGGTTGACTATGTTGACGATGTCAGTTCCAAGTCGTTTAGTGAGGAAACCAGGCTAGCTTTTTTTTCTTTCTTTTTACAATTCTGTTTTTTTATTTTCTTATTTTAACTTGTTTCCCATGTGTCGAGTTGTTTTAAATTATGAAAATGTAATAGAGGAAAACAATAGCTTAGCATAATTTTGTAAACAAATACCATCCATTGCTTACCAAAATAAGAAAAAAAAAATTATTGTTCTCAAAAAATAAAATAAAAAATAAACATTTAATCGTTCTCAACAACCTGTTATTTATGCAATACAATTGTGTACGTGACCCGTCAAAATGACGGCTAAATATTTAGATAGGCACATACACACACCCCCCTCTCATTAGGGTATAACTAATCCCTCTCCCCCCATACCCAAGGGCCGGGAAGAACTGGGCGTGACCGAATATATATCATAATCACCCTCATCATCATCATCTCCTCCTACGCCTATTGACGCAAAGAGCCTCGATTAGATTTCGCCAGTCGTCTCTATCTTGAGCTTTTAATTCAATACTTCTACATTCATCATCTCCTGCTTCACGCTTCATAGTCCTCAGCCATGTGGGCCTGGGTCTTCCAATTCTTCTCGTATCTGGTGGAGTTCAGTTAAATGTTTGGTGAACCAATCTCTCTTGGGGAGTGCGAAGAGCATGCCCAAGCCATCTACATCTACCCCTCACCATGATCTCGTTCACATATGACACTTGAGTAATATCTCTTATAGTTTCATTTCTAATCCTATCCTGCCATTTAACTCCCAATATTCTTTTGAGGGCTTTGTTCTCAAATCTACTAAATCTGTTGGATATAGTTTCATTGTCATACCATGTCCATACAGTAACACCGATCTCACTAAACTGATATATAGCCTGATTTTTATACATAATTTCAAGCGATTTGATTTCCAAATTCTACTTAACCTAGCCATTGTTTGATTTGCTTTTTCCATCTCTCAAGCATATATATATATATATATATATATATGTATATATATGCGCTTTTGGGAAATTGGGCCACAGGTCTCTCATGCAATTTACATTAAAGGCGTATGTCTTAGGGGTGTCAATGTGTTTCCTACAGGAATCCTCGTATTTTCTCGGCTTCTTTAAGTTTTCAGGTGTAAACTTTTGTTTAAACTAAGAAATGGTGATTATTCCTTTTCTTCATATTTTATTCACCTTCAGCACTGCTTTGACAAAACTATGTCTTTATCAAGTGATTATTGGTTAACATGAGTTTACAATTCCTAATATATGAGGTTCTACAAATATGATTAATTATTTTGAGATTATATACTGTAGAAATAAAAAAAATTAGAAATTGAAAATGAAAAAGGGAATTTTTTTTTCTTCGAAATTCAGAGATCTTTAGATTATAAAGAGGATGATGGCTGATTATAAACTTATATATATATATATATATATATATGTATATATATATATATATATATACACAGACGTACTCTCAGACCTGCACTACTACAGAGAATCCACATCCCTTTTTGCTTGAAGGGAGCATATAATTAGAATCTCGCTAGATGTTCAATGTTGGGCCCTGGAGGGTTGTGCTTACAAGTAGACCTTGGTGCTTACAGCTTCAGCTATTATAAGTCTGCCATAGTTGTTCTCCTTGTGAACAATCTGGGTTCCATCAATCAATTCTTTCAGGGAGGGGTTTCCGGTCGTGGTCATCAATATAGTGTTGGTTACTGCCCCTTTATTTCTGTGGGCCAGCATCCGTCTTCGGACTGTTGTGGTAGTGTGTCCAATATAGTCTTTTCTGTGAGATTTACACATCTCAGGGCATGAAAATTTATAAGGTACGTTTGTACATGCTTCCTTTGGTCCTTTTGGGGCGGTATTTTTTTTTCATCACAAGCCATGCAGTTAGTTTGGGCTTGCTATATATAATACGTTTTGCCTTCTGGTAAGGGGTTTTCTGGGTGACACCTCGATTGAAGATTCCTCTCAAACAAAGCCCGAGCGATCTGCGCACGCAAGCATGCACCTCTCAAGGTCCTGATTCCATCTTTGTAGACCGAACCAAAACTAAGACGGTGGTAGATAATAATGTTTTTGTCTTCTTCGTTAGTTTTTTCGTCGTTGGTTGTTGAATTTCTTGCTTATGGCTTCTTCTATCATGATTTCGGGATATCCGTTATTTGTTGGCAGTTGTCGAATTCTAAATTATTTAGCTCGGCATCTATGTCTTTCCAAGTTTTGCTGTGCTGTGAGTAGCTTCACTTATTATTTGCTCACAGCCTGATTTAGATGAAAAGTCCAAAGCTCTTAGGCCATGGCTATCAGAATTTAACCACTCCCTATAGTACGCGTTGAAATCATCGCTAAGCACAAAAGAGGGCTTTCTGTCATATGCTAGCCATAGTGGTAAGAAGGCAATCGAATATGGAATAACCCAAGTCTGGATTCCGATTGATGGAACGCAAATAAAAGTGGTTATGCCTCCCACAAACATTTATGACCTGAATCTCATATCTACATTCAGAACCAGACTTAAGAGAAGCAAGGTACTTAGTCCTAGTATACTTCGCCATTCTCCTTTCCCTAAGAATGACATCCCGTCTTAGAATTATTAATTTCTTATTGAAACATGGAATAAGCAACTCGGACAAGTGCATCGTAAAACTCTCTGCATTGGCTCATATTTAATTTCATAATTTTGCCTATGTTTATTCAGACTCACGATAACAATAACTATGTAAAAGAACAGCGTCACCTTTAACTTTAGCATGAGTAAGGCCAGATGAGTCTAGTAATAATTGTTGAGCAAAATTAAACTGTTCTATTTCAATTTCATAGCTCTCAGTAAGAAGAATTTGACCTTTGGTGACGTCAGGTCAACAGTGGATAAGCAAATAAGATTAAAGAACCTTCACGAGTTGCGCATGTGCACTTAAACATCCACCAAAAGAGCTATCTACAAGTATTTGATTCCTGAATTTTCTTCTCAGAAATTAAAGTGACAATTTTTTTGCTGTTTCAAGACTCTATTATTATTAGCATTAAATGTATATAAATGTTAATATTAACGATTTATCTTCAGCAAAGTCTAGACCAAGGTCTAAATATATAGACCTTGGTCTAAATTAACATCAATGGTGACGTGTCACGGATCCAGCTTGAACTCCTTATCTCCGAGAAAGATAACAGACAGACGGCACTCACCTTGAGTCTAAAGTCAGCCTATATTTGCTTTTACGGACATAGTTTTCTTCGAGCTGGTCTCTGTGTGTTGGCAATCGTGTACCAATGCTGTAAAAAACTGCCAGCGATAAGAGGATATCGGTTGGTGTATTTCTCTGGAGCGAAGAAAGGGTTCTGGCAGAAGTGTTTCTTTAAAATTGTGCAGTTCCCTAATGTTTTAGTAACCAGTCGTCTGGAGAGAGAGAGAGAGAGAGAGAGAGAGAGAGAGAGAGAGAGGGGGGGGGGGGGTGATTAGTAACATACTCGATTGAAATATCATCATATCATGATTAAAATAAAGAGGATTGTCTCAGTGAGGTAATCCTCATCAGATTATTACGTCTACCAAGCCCAGTGTTCCTCTTAAGAGGTAATTATATCTAGACCTCAATAAGAAAAAAGGTCAATTAAGGTCACATGCCACCTAAGCACATACGTTACTTAACTGAGACCAACGTCTATCGAAATGTTTGGGTTTGGTCCTCACTTATGTCTCTCCCCATCAGACAAGTCAGAGAACTCCTTCCTTGCTTCTGTTTTCCTCGAGTCTTATAAACTCTTTAGATGTAACTATGGGGGTGATGTTGCTGGCCTCACACCCTCTGGCTCTTCTTGGTGGTCACCCATACGGGTAATGACCAGACCCAATGTTGTACGTATATATTCTTTTGACTTTAGTTGAGACAGAATAGAACTAAGTATGGGCGTAAGTGGGAGTAAGTTCATCGGTCTGGAACAACAGATGCGAATGGGATGAAGGTAGCGGGGCAGAACCATTTCTAAATTTTCTTATTATCCAAGACATTTTTATGATAATAATAATAATAATATACATCATCATCATCATCATCATCATCATAATACTAACAACAACAACATCAACAATAATAATAATACAATAATAATAATAATTTTGATAGTTTTGATAATAATGATATATTGATAAAAATAAATGTAATAATAATAACAATCTTCTCCTCCTAATGGATTATTCCCAAACCTTCTTCACTCACTCCCCACCATCCATCCTCAACAAGGGCCTGCACCATCTCAGTTGTGACACTCATATCACTTTTGTAATCTTTACTACGCCTGCCAATCTTCACATTTCATCATTCTACAATCTTCCAAACAGTGATATTCCCATAATTCATCTCAGCATTCTCAAGCTTTGTTTCCTCTTTTCGTCTTAGAGCTCACATTTCCTATCCATACATTAACACTGGTCTTATTACTGTACTATAGATCTTGACTTTTAACTTGATTGGCATTTTCTTATCACCTACCACTCCCGCTACCTTACTCCACTTACTCCAGGCTAGTTTTACCCTATTCTCAACTTCAACCTCACATCCTCTCTGCTGACTTACAGTAGATCCCAAGTATCTAAATTGTCACACCTGTTTTATAACAGAGCCTCTACTTTCATGTATGGCTACCCTGTCCCTACCTTCCTTGCTGATGGCCATAACCCCAGTCTTACCCCACATTTACCATCAAGCCACTCTTACTGGTCTCTTGCCATTATACAGCTCTTCTCTGTATTCCTCAAATCGTTTGCAAATAGAAACTCCCACAACTCTTCATTTCTGCCCTCTTCACTTAAAGCATCCATGACCAACACAAATAAAAATGGGCTTAAGGCTGACCCCTGGTGTAATCCAACACTAACTTCAAAGGTTTCTGTTTCCCCCCCAACACCTGTCATGACTTCCGCCCTTGTTCTTTTGTACACAATCTCAACCATTCAAACCAACTTCTCCGGGAATTTTCTCTTCCTCAAGCACCAAAACATAATTTCTCTTGGGATTCTATCATAAGACTTTTCTAGATCTAACATTGCACAGAAGAACTTAAGTTTTTCCTCTAGTTGCCTTACTATAAAGATGGCACCCACTGTCCCTCTTTTCCTTATGAATCTATACTGCTGTTTCCCAATCGTTAAAGTCTCTCTCAATCTCTCAACTAGTACCCTTTCAAAAACTTTCAAACCATGCTCTGTTAGTTTAATTCCCTTGTAGTTATCACAATTCATGACATCGTCTTTCTGCTTAAATATAGACACTATTAGACTCTCCTCCCAGTCTTTAAGTATTATTTCCTCTTCCCGTATCGCTCTTAATAAATCTAGCATTCATTCTTCCCCCCCTGTAGCTAGTATCTTGATTATTTCAATTTGGAACTCCGATAGACCTGGGGCTTTACGATTTTTAATTTTACTCAATACCCGCTTCATTTCTCTATTCCGTATCTCCATCACTGGCCTCTCCGCCATTTGTGCTTTTCTCAGCTCCTCTCCCTCATTTCCAGTATTCAATAGTATTTCGAAGCATTCCATCTCCTCTAAATGGCTTCATCCCTATGCAATATAGTTCCATCTCTATGATGACTCCCAGTTGCTCCAAATCCTGTCTTTGCCTTTTGGAGAGCCCTTGTGATGTTAGTCAGCAAAGAATGTAATTTAATTTATATCATATCAAAGAGATGATTAGTAAAAAGCTTTCAAAGAATCAAAGACATGTGGGCGCAAGTTTCATATAATTCTTGTAGAAGTGCGAGTAATACTTCTAAAAAAAGAAAATAAAATGAACAAAATAGTAAGGAAAAATAACATCTATATAAAATATAGAGAAAATTATATCAAGTAAAATGTTCCCCATTTCCTTTAGATTAATCGTAACTTTAAAAATTCACTGAGAGAGAGAGAGAGAGAGAGAGAGAGAGAGAGAGAGAGAGGTAAAAAAAATAGTTCCTTGTTTAGTGCACAGCTTTAGAAGCATCGTGAGGTTTCCTAAAATGGCAAAGTTCAAGACATTACACTTTTTATTTCTGCTTCTCTTTCTTATCCTCTTTTATGCATTCTTCTTCTTCTTCTTGCTAAGGAAAAGAAGCATGTAAAAGTAATAAGGCCTCATCATCGGATATGGAAGTTTAGGATTAATAATAAAACCAGTAAATAGATATTGTTCATGTACACTTAGCGATAGTGACATGCGGAATTACAAACTTTAGAATGGTATGACTTTACTGAATATAGAAAATAAATCCAATAACTTTTTTTTCGACGAATTTCGCGATTTGCCTTTGGATTTGAAGGTTCACATTTACCTAGTCGTCTTGGGGAATCTTTTACGATGTTAGTGATTGAGTACAAAATGAGATCGAAATTAAAAGAAGGATGAGCTTGGGATGGAGAGCTTTTGGTAAACAAAATGAGATTATAAAAGTAAAATGCCATTCTCTCTAAAAAGAAAAGTATCTAATCAGGTGGTCTAACCAGTATTAACTTATAGATCAGAAACTTGAAGCCTTTAATAAAGCCTTAGAACATAAGCTAGTTTCAACTCAAAGAGCCATGGAAAGAATAATGATGGGAATAACACTAAGAGACAGAAAAAGAGCAATATGGATACGAGAGGAGCGTAAAGTAGAGGATATTCTAAAAACTTGTAAGAAAAAGAAATGGACATGGGAAGGGCAAGTAATGAGAAAGACAGATAATGGGTCCCTAGAGATTGCAAACGAAGCTGAGGAAGGGAGAGAAGACGATGTATTAACGAACTAGGAAAATTTGCGGGTGTTAACTGGCATAGAAAGACCATAAACAGACGCGAGTGAAAGAATATGTCTGAGGCCTTTGTCCTGCAGTGGACTAGCGATGGCTGTTGATGATGTTGATGAGAATAGAAATTACCTCCTGAATATTTCTCGTATACCAATTTCTCTCTCTCTCTCTCTCTCTCTCTCTCTCTCTCTCTCTCTCTCTCTCCATGGTGGAAGGACAGTGACAAGCAAGATAGTCTGAATCAAAGTTGTTCACTTCATGTTAGTTATTAAACATTCGGCCATGTCTCCCTCCTGTTTTCTTTAAGTATTATAACATTCATTCTTTTGAGAAGCAGGGCTACTGCTTCCTTCAGGCCTGCACTATAGTCATGTGCATTAAGTCATCCCTTCAAATGGTTCGTGTGGAGAAAAAAGACACTTGATACAGTTAATGCAAATCGACGTAAATTCGGGCTAAGAAGAGCAGATCTCAGGTGTATCCTGCTCCGTTAACGAGCCAAATATTGATACAGGTGTTAGGAGGCAAAATGTCGTATTTAAATGATTTGCATTCCAAGCATTACAGATCTCTCTCTCTCTCTCTCTCTCTCTCTCTCTCTCTCTCTCTCTCTCTCTCTCTCTCTCTCTCTCTCTCTCTCTCTAGAGCGTCGAAATTAAAAATATCAACATTGGAACGATTGATTCATGAAAAATGTTTTGGCGCCGATGATCCTAATCATTACAACGCCAGATTATATACATCAAATCAATCAATCAGCTGGAAAAAAAAAATGGCGGATTGGGGGGTAGCTAAAGACAAATAAAAGAGATCAAACGTTATTTCATGAAAAAGAAGTGTTTTAGTCTCATTTTTCATTTGATGGGTTAATGCTAATTCAATTTTAATACACTTGTTCGTATCCACATACCCACAAATGTTTATATCGACCTTTGATTATCACGGAATTTAATCTTACCGACCTTTCAATGCACCAGTTTAATGCCTCTCTTATAGCACAGAAAGAAATAGATATCTGTTTAAGGCTCGGGGTGAGGATGGTAGATTCATCCTTGCCTAGATCCTTGGACATGATGCGTCGTATAATGCTAGTGGCATTTTTAAATTGATATCAGAAGCAGGTCTTCTTAATGCTATTTAACTTTTATAACATATTTACTTTTCTGGTTTTAATTGAATATTTTTTTAATCTTTATTTATGATAAACGATATCGGCGCCAATGACCTTCGATGTCAGGATGCCAGACTTTCTAAACTAAAGATTCCTCTCCATCAATTGATTCTTACAGCCTTTTCTCTTTTAGAAGGCGTTTATATCACTCGTAGGAAGTTTAAATGTTTAAAGGCCACTCATAAATGGCAGAGGCAAGGGACAGTGACATTGCCCTATAAAGCAGGACAATGTCCCAGAGACTAACCATTTATACATATGATCAGCGCTTAAGTCGCCTCTCCACCCAAGCTAGGACCAAAGAGGGCCAGGCAATGACTGCTGATGACTCAGCAGTTAAACCTATAGGCTCCCCCCCCCCCCCAAACCTTAGCTCACAAGGATGGTGAGGTTGCAGCAACCAAAAAGGAACTAACGAGTTTGAGTGGAACTTGAACCCCAGTTTGGCGTTCACCAGCCAGGGACGTTATCACAACGGCCACCACAGCCCTATATTTTATTTACGATTTTAACACCTTCGGAACTCATTATTGGAAACGTCCCTGCTTGGTGATCTGCCGGACTGGGGTTCGAGCCCCGCTCAAGCTCGATAGTTTGTTTTAGTGTTTGCAACTTCACCATCCTTGTGAGCTAAGGATGGGGGTTTTGGGGGAGCCTTTATGTGTACCTGCTTAGTTATCAGCAGCCATTGTCTGGTCCTCCCTGGTCCTAACTTGGGTTGAGAGGGATCCTCGGCGCTGATCATATGTACTGTATATATGGTTAATCTCTAGGGCGATATCCTGCTAGCTATGGCATTTTCACTGCCCCTTGCCTCTGCTGTTCATGTTCGGCCTTTAATTAAAACCTTAAAAGGGAAGGCAAGTTATGATGATCATGTGTACACACGCAAGCATTACATACACACATAATAGTTCGTCATGCATGGATCATTATACAAATTTGATCAGAAATAAATTAACATGAAAAAACGCTTCAGAGTGAAATGATAACGATAGTCTGTCACGTATAGTGGATATGTGTAATATAGAAAATTGGGTTTGTTTTGAAGGACGAAGAAGAAAAGTCATATCGTGTAAAAATACGTAAACAAAATGAGATAAGACTCCGATAAGGATACAATATGTGTTTACGATTACTCAATAGACTTATCGATTAAGGACACCTTTGTAAGAACAGAAGATGTACAATAGAAGACATGATTAAGACGTAAATAGAGTAATAGAATGCCCGGAATTAGAATCACAAAATAGATTGAGAATTTATGCAGTTCTATTTTTTACAATAAAGTAAAACCAAACGTGTGGAAAGTATAGTAGGACAAACACAGGGTTTAGAGAGTTATTATGGTCTTTGACTGACCAGATAGTACTACACTAGATCCATCTCAGGTTACGGTTCATTTTTCCTTTGCCAACACATACATCGAATAGTCAGGTCTATTCTTTACAGATTCGCTTCTTTCGTTATACACCTGACCACATTAACATAATCGACAAAATTCTTCTTTACTCAAGGGTTAAGTACTGCACTGTAATTGTTCAGTGGCTACTATCCTCTTCCTTAAGGATAGAAGAGACTCTTTAGTTATGGTAAGCAACTCTTCTAGGAGAAGGACACCTCAAAATCAAACTATCGTTTTCTAGTCTTGGGTAGTGCCATAGCCTCTCTATACCATGGTCTTCCGCTGTCTTGGGTTAGAGTCCCTTATTTGAAGGTACACTCAGGCACACTATTCCACCTGTTTCCTTTCCTCGCTGGGCTATTTTTCCTTGATGGAGCCCTTGGACTAATATCATCTAGTTTTCCCACTAGGGTTGTAGCTTAGGTTGTAATAATAATAATAATAATAATAATAATAATAATAATAATAATAATAATAATAATAATAATAGGAAGTGTCGAAATGAACTAGAAATTTCATGGGAAATTCTCACGTGTATATTCAGTTGAAGAAGAAGCTTCAAGTTATTAACCGCAACTTGAGATACACACTTCTCGGTATCAGCTGCAGATGTTTTTTCTATTGGATATTTAAGAGGGACGCCATTCACAGTTTTTTTTTATGCAAGGTATTGACATACGTTCTACTCTAGTAAATGTAGTAATCTCTCTCTCTCTCTCTCTCTCTCTCTCTCTCTCTCTCTCTCTCTCTCTCTCTCTCTCATAAAGGGCCATTTCAAAGTATTGTTTAAAAATACCTTTAAGGGTTCAAATGTTCTTGCAAAATCAAATAAATAAATTATTAAATAAATAGGTCTATAGTATAACAAACAAGATATAAAAAATCTAAAGGAAGAGCAAAGAAAAAAAAAGATAAAAAATAAAACCTAAAATGTTTATTTTTAACCAAAATATGACAAATTTCCTCAAAAACTTTATAAAAAATCGATTGATTTTCATTGTTAGTCTCTGCAACAAGAAGACGAACAAACCGACAAACCGGATAAGAACTCAATATCGCTTGTGGCGAACAGGCAAGTCCCAGCGAAGATCGTGCGCGCATGCGCTTACGCATTTGTTTACGAATATCCAGAGTAATTATGTATTTACACACAGATATCAAGTGCACATGAACTGTCCGTTAATACATATCAGCTGTTCAAATAAGAGCGCAAATGTATTACTAGTTCATATCAAGGTAACGAGGAAGGCCGTTGGATATTCAAATTATACTTCTATTAACCGAATTAAAGGATTTTATGCCTTTTTTTTATTTTGTATCTTTGCAGCAATGATGGGTGAGTTTGATGTGCTCATCCTTAGATCAGAAGATATTATCATTATTAATATATCTATGCATAAACCGGTGCTGAAAAAGGAAAGAAAGAGAGATTTCATTTATGTATAGTGTTCAAAATTAACTTTAGATGTTATATAACACCAAGGTCATCCAATCTAAGAAATTTTCCCGGAATAAACATCCACAGCTTGGTAGTAGGTGAATGAGAAACCTCTAGTCAGAGTGAAACCGTGATGCCTCATCGAGCGAGTAGGACGCACTAATCCCAAATGTGGTGAATGACAGGTAATGTGGAAGACTTCTCCGTCAACACAGAGCTTATAGAATATCAGCTCATCATCACTGAATGTATACAATGATACGCAGAATTTTGCTAAATATCTACAAAGATAGGCAGAATTTTGTTGAATGTCTATAAAGATATGCAGAAATTTGCTGAATATCTACAAGGATATGCGTAATTTTGCTGAATATTTACAAGGATATGCAGAATTTTGCTGAATATCTACGAGGATATACAGAATTTTGCTATCTACAAGGATATGCAGAATTTTTCTGAATATCTTCAAGGATATGCAGAATTTTGCTATAAATCTACAAGGATATGCAGAATTTTGCTATAAATCTACAAGGATATGCAGAATTTTGCTGAATATCTACAAGGATATGCAGAATTTTGCTGAATATCTACAAGGATATGCAGAATTTTGCTATAAATCTACAAGGATATGCAGAATTTTGCTGAACATTTACAAGGACATACACAGCATTTTGCTGAAGTGAGTCCTCACAGAGTAAACAGCGGAATAGAAAAAAAAAACCTGTTTCCTCTCCATTATTATAACCAATGATAATGTATGATAATCACGTGATAATATTTGATTGTCTCGACATGATCCAGGTAGTTTAAAGGCCGCTAATGAATAGCAAAGGTAAGGAACAGTGACAACCCCCTAGAAAGCAGGACAAGGCTGCTAATGACTGAACAGGTAGACCTATATGCTACCTCAAACCCTACATCCTTAAATCACAAGGATGGTGAGGTTGTAGACACACAGGTCTATAGAATGTATTCTATAGACCTTGATAGACACTACATGAAACTATCGAGATTGAGAGGGGTTCGAACCCTAGTCCGGCAAAACACCAGGCAAAGGACACTTCCATCCTTTATGATAAGCAAGGGTTAAATTAGTAAGAGCATAATACTATTTTTTAAGCAGCCATCTGAGCAGGAGACGCGTATTCTCACAGAAGCTGTGAAAAAAAAAAATAGGCCTACTCCTTGAGCTCGGGAAGAGGAGTTGGTTGTGAACTTGTGGGAGCCTCATAAAGACAAACGAAGGATGAAATGCGATTTAGCTAAAAGGTCTCCCCCATCTTACTGAAGGTTCCACTTGAAAAACACAAAGTAGCAAATGACATGCAAGGATAAAGGATAAAAAGAACAGGATGCCCCGGAGAGAAGAGAATGGAGAAGGCTTAAACGAAACATCTGTAGACGAAGAAAAGCAGTTGTCTGTTTACTAAGAATCTTCGTTTTTCTGTTATGTATCTATTTTACTTTTTATTTAGATTAATTTGTTATATTCTTTTATTATCTTATTTCAAAATTTATTATTTTCTTCTCAGTGGCCTGAACTTGTTATGATGACCATGATTATACATATATATATATATATATATATATATATATATATATATATATATATATATATATATATATATATATATATATATATATATATATATATATATATTGGAGAACAACTAGAAATACAATGAAAAGACAATGTCTTAAAACACGCGAGCAGATTGTGGCATTCAATACGGACCATCTGACTGAACTAAGTAAAGTATGTTTGAATGGTTGGAGTTCCTGAAGAGAGAGAGAGAGAGAGAGAGAGAGAGAGAGAGAGAGAGAGAGAGAGAGAGAGAGAGAGATAGAGAGAGAGAGAGAAAGGTAGTTTTATCAAAAGGATACTAATCTAAGATAAAATGGGAGAAGGCATCCGTATACACGCGTTGATTCACATTTCCTGAGAAAAGTGGTACTTGTGTTGGTTCGTACATTTTTTGCTCATGAGATACACATTAAATGTATCTTCAAATCGATGGAAACGTTTATCGATAAGTAATTACACATCCTAAATACGTTTAATATGTTAATGTGATGTTTAAATGTAAGCTCTCCTTTAAATCTCTTTTTAGTCCACATGATCCCGACAGTCATGTAAACATGAGTCATCCTTGGTTAGGTTTAAGTTGCGTAATTGCTTCGTTTACTTTCAATTGAGCATCTGTCGAGGTTCTTGTCTGAAATTATCCATCGTCTTTTCCTCCTCTTCATCTTTTTTCACTATTAGTTGTTATATTCTTATAATTATTATCATTCTTCCAAAATTTCGTCATTTTGATTAGCAAATCTATCTAGATCAATGTTAAGCAGGAAATACAATTTTCAATCGAATCTTGACTCGACATTTGTTGCATCATCTTGATTGCTAATCATATCTAGATGAAAATTACATAATAACTGAGGCAGATTTCATATACACAACCTTTCTCTTTAATGTGTTCTTGAAAATCCCTGGGACCCAATAATGCTGCCTGCACCAAGCCATGGGTCTGTTGCAAGTTTTAAAAGCATAATTATTTGGAATGGCCACCCTTAAGAATGCCGAACGGAAGTTACTTTACCTTCTCAACTTCAATAGAGTGTTATCTCACAGAAAAAAATAGACGTATATACATATAAAAGGTCCAAAGGTTTAAGGGTCTCTCGTGAATGGCAGAGACAAGGGACAGTAACTATGCCCTAGCAGGACAATGCCCTAGAGACTGACCATCTATACATATGATCTCAAGCCCCTCTCCATCAATCTATGACCAGGAAGGGCCAGGAAATGGCTGTTAATGACTCAACAGGTAGACCTATGGTCTCCCTCAAATACCCCATCCCTTGCTCACAAGGGTGGTGAGGTTGCAGACTCTACTAGAAACTATCGAGCTTGAGCAGGTCTCGAATCCAACAATTATACTAGTTATATTTAAACTATCGAAAGGACAGACTTCTCCTAGAACTCAGCTTTGAAGATATTTATGGAACATTTTTTAGATTAATCCAATATTTTTTCTTTTATTCATCGTATCAGAAATGGAAGAAAATCAATTTGAGAAAATTGAAATGGTGGTCCAAACAGTAGGCCTACTATAGGTGCTGTTTTGAAACTTTTGTTTCTTCATTATTGTCCAATAGTTTTGTACAGTTGTGAAGCTCTGTCTACGCAATAATAATAATAATAATAATAATAATAATAATAATAATAATAATAATAAAGGGAGTCTAGTTATGATTCAATAGGAAGCAATTAAACTCTTTATTAAACCTAAAGTTAAAATAGCTATGCGACTAACCACATTAATAAAGTCAACAGCTTCTAAAGAAAATTATATCAGCTCTCAAAAGCTCAGACGAATAAGAAATTAATTTCGAAAGATCATGAGCGAAGTCTATTCCCCGGTTACGTAAATAATTCCTCGATATCAACTAAAGATAACAACGATAAGATAGGAAAGTTATCCATGGTGGTAATGGGCCAAAAGGAGGGTTTACACGGTCGAACGGTTCGTCGACCGCGGTTCGACAGACTAGAGTCTGAAGTGATGTTCGAACGTGTGAACGGGGTAGTTGGTTGTCGAACGTCGAACGGTTCGAAGAAAATCTGTTCTCGCCTAACTTGTGGGCGGAGTTTTATTGTCCACAAACTTTATGCATTTGTGGCTGATCCCACCTCTTCGAACCGTTTGACAAACGGGTTCGACGAACCGTTCGATCGTGTGAAGCCCGCTCAACACTAAGCTCATGGCCTCGTGATAAAGGTTAGGGTAAAATCATAATGGGTCACGGGTGTTGTCCTGTAATGCGCGTTTATTATTTCTAATCGATGGCAGACAAGAACACCCTTTCTAATGATCATAAAAACGTGCTGTTTAAATGCTCAAATTGCATTTGAATGATTTCTATTTACTGAATTGCATAATTGATGTTGCACCGCAAGATGCTTTTTATTTCATTCAAAATTATTCATGAAATTTTAATCAAGGTTTCTCCTGATTTTTTTTTTTAATCTACAACGACATTTTGGTAAATACTTTAAGATTAGCATAGACTGGTATTATTATTATTATTATTATTATTATTATTATTATTATTAACTAGCCTAATACCCAACAATAGTTGGAAAAACAGGATGCTATAAGCCCAAGGGCTCCAACAAGGAAAAATACCACAGAGAGGAAAGGAAATAATGAAATGAATAAAATATAATAAAAGTAATTAACAATTGAATCTCTTTCATGGAGTTTTTGAGTGAATTCCTTTCAGATTTTTATATAGAATCAGTTATTTTGTTACTTTGTGCGTCAAGTCAATGTTAAACCTCAGCCCTTTCAAAAGTGTTTTAAAATTCTTTTTATAAAGCGTTGTTAGTGGTTCCATCTTACGCCTTGACAGCAGAGATAGAAAACATAGGACTAACGATCAGGAATCTAAGTTACACCGAACTCGCCGCCATCTTGGTTTGCCTTTTTTTTTTTCACGTCAACACGATAATTATAATAATGATTGTGAAACAGAAAATAACTCTATCTAAACCTAGTTATAGTGACAATAGAAGCAATGATGGATAAACGACGCAGGCAGTAACAGTGAAGATAATGAGAATTGCGTTGAATGAAAAAAAATGTTTGATACTTTCATTGCAATGATAGCCTACACAGCTTCTCCACAAAATAACTAAGAGGTCCCATGAAGTCCTCTGTTAAGCCTAACAAAGAACGCAGCAAGTCGAGTGACTGCTTGTGGTTGGTGAAAAAAAAAAAAGAAAAAAAAAACCGCTGTTCAGTTAATCGTTTTATTCTCTTTTATATCTACTGCCTAGACCGAGTTGTGGTTTCTCGGTAAAGTGGAGTGGAGGGCCACTCACTCACAGAGTCACACAAGGAGGTTACTTACAACTCGGTTTGTTTTATTACCGGCAAAATAATGGGAGGATTATATTATATAGATACGTTAGCTGCAATTTTAAGTACTAATCTCGTCATATATTGGCGTATGAGCTGCTGATCTAAGAAATAAATTTCTTGAATTTGGGTCATTCTGTCATATTGTAATAGTGAACTGGTTTAGGATGAAAGCCCTCGGTTGTTGAAGAGATGAACATTCTGTGTCAGTACTGGGAAAATATTCTATTTTAAGTAAGATTACTGTGCTTCAATGTTACGTAAATAATTTCTACCGTAATTTGTTTATCGCTTTTAATCGGCAATGCTGATAAACTATCAGATTAAAGTGACTGGTTTTCCATTTACGGGGGTGTGATCGACATGCGTCTAGAGTATCATAATTAATATCTATATTTTGTATTCTATTCATATCCAATAACATACATGCCATCTATCAATGATGAATAAAATTATATTGTACGTAAATGTATACATCACGTAATTCTAGATAATTCAAGAGAATAAAAAGACCTGCCAGTGAACGAGACTGGTTCTGTGGGAGCCCAATAATTTAGACAAGTAGTTCAAAGAAAATCACAACATAAGAAGGCGTCATAGTTGCCCACATTGTAAAATTTCACAAAAAGAAGTCAATATTACAGATTTTTCTATCTTTTCATTATGAGAGTTGACATATTCTTATAATTAAGAAGGGTTTCTTTTAAACGAATATATTGCATGATAGTATATATATATATATATATATATATATATATATATATATATATATATATATATATATATATATATATATATATATATATATATATATATATATATATATATATATATATATATATATATATATATATAGTATGTATAACGTTGATTTGTCACCAATATAAAACTTAGTTTTTAATATCTTCACATCTTCAAATTATTATTATTGGAAGGACGAAATTTACATCCGCTTAGTAATATCAGTGACATGTTTCTATCATTTTTTTTTCTTTTTTTAAATATAGTACTTAACACGAGGGATGCTGAAATTACTTAAGTCAAAACGCTTGGGGAAACCAAGCGTTCAGTAAGGTTCGGAATATCTTAACAAGAGCATATATCAAAGGTGAATCATTTCACGGTGAGAAGGCATATTGGTAAAGAAAAAAAAAACTGCAAAACGAAGAAGCAAGAACATCTTTTATAGATCTAAAGGTTGGCCTATGAGTAAGAGCCGGTGCCAGCATATGGCCAGTTTTATTTCAAGCAAAAATGGCTTTGCTAGTTTTTTTTTCTTTTTTTTTGGCTACAATAAACTTATGGTTCTATACAAAAGTAGAACGGATAAGGACAGAGAAAAATAATCTAAGCGGAAATAAAAAATGAACCAACTAACTAGTTGAGAAACTATATATTTTTTTTTTCAAATCGATAAGATGGGAAATGTATTTCTTATACTGCTAGAACAGCTGCTGCTACTTTCGTAGGCCACCACAAGACACATTTCATGTAAGTCACGGATGAAAAAGAGAAGTTAGAGAACGGAAGTGGACATGGTCCAATAAACATGAGATCGGTGCGGAAAGGAAGTGTCCACCGACCAGCAAAGTGTCTAGATAGGACTAATGTCATCATCCGTTGATTTCACACCTAGATGAAAAACACATAATAGGGGAATTTAGTGTTTGCCTAAAGAAATATGGGTTTATTTTGTCAATTAGCTTAATATTATTAGGCGAGTTGCCTTGGAGAAGATCAAAGTAACTCCATACATTATTGATGAATCGGTTACAGTTTAAATTGCCTTCATTCTGCAATATCACGGAATCTCTCTCTCTCTCTCTCTCTCTCTCTCTCTCTCTCTCTCTCTCTCTCTCTCTCTCAGTGTAATACTGCAAGTGAATGTTAGAAAATGATTAGGCTTGAGATCACATCAACCAACTATCGTCACTCGCCAGAAAACGTTCGCAAGCATAGTCTAATAAATGCAGCCCAGCTTATATTACTTCTAATTGCAATGGGATTCAATTCGTTCATTTACGAATGATTCAATAAGTTTCCTAATCCAAAATATATATAGGGGACAGTTACGAAACTTACGTCAATATTAAAGTTTTGGATTTGACGACGTCTAGAACTTTTGAATTTGGACATGGGAAGCATCCTGGTTGCAGCCCCTCATCTTTGACATGCTCCGCCCACAAGCATGGTGATTGGCAGCACCTCCTCGCAGCTGTTTCATGTAAACATGATAATAATAATACTAAAATATAATATAGGTAATTATGATACTTAAATAGATGCCCACGCGGCTGGCAGTCGAAGTACATCCATATACAGCTTGCCAGAACAGAGGAACAACGAGATGATGTTTATTTGCGAGCAAAGCAAGCCACGTTGGAGCAAAGACCATTTGAGTGGCGTCCAATCACGATGCTAGTGGATGGGGCAAGTAAAAGATTATCATGGGGTACACCTAGTCGCAACCATGGATATTATTGCTATTGTTATCATTATTATTACTTGCTAAGCAACAACCCTAGTTGGAAAAGCAGGATGCCATAAGCCAAGGTGCCCCAACAGGGAAAACAGCCCAGTGAGGAAAGGAAACAATATTTTAAAAACAGCAACAACATCTAAACAAATATTTCCCACACAGACTATAATTTTTTTTTTAACAAAACACGAGGAAGAGAAATTAAATAGAATATTGTGCCCGAGTGTACCCTCAAGCAAAAGAACTCTAACTCAAGGCAGCTTTTAATTTAAAAGCAACTACAGAAACCCTAATTAGGAAATCAAGCAGAGTGGAAGGTTATGTTCACCTGAGCCATGAGATAAAAAGTTTTGCCAATCCTAAAGCCAATTACTTGATTGGTACTGAAGAAATTAAGTGATAATGTACGACTTAAAACCGGGAATTCGTGGAGGTCATCGAATACGAAGATAACTACTGCACTGTAATTGTTCAGTGGCCTCTTTCCTCTTGTTAAGGGTAGAAGAGACTCTTTTCAGCTATGGTAAGCAGCTCTTCTAGGAGGACACTTCAAAATCAAACCTTTGTTCTCTAGTCTTGGGTAGTGCCATAGCCTCTGTACCATGGTCTTCCACTGTCTCAGGTTATAGTTTTCTTGCTCGAGGGTACAATAGGGTATACTATTCTATCTTATTTCTCTTCTTGTTTTGTTAAAGTTTTTATAGTTTATACGGGAGATATCTATTTTAATGTTACTGTACTTAAATATTTTATTTTTCCTTGTTTTCTTTCCTCACAGGGCTATTTTCCCTGTTGGAGGCCCTGGGCTTATAGCATTCTGTTTTTTCCAACTAGGGTTGTAGCTTAGCAAATAATAATAATAATAATAATAATAATAATAATAATAATAATAATAATAATAATGATAATAATTCGTGGCGGTCATCGAATACGAAGATAAAAGCTTTCGCAAGGTTGTAAAGAGAACGATCTAGACTCTAGACTCGAGAAACCATTCATGAGCTTTCGTCATTCTTCCACACTGGGAAAAACACCTGCGAATGAGCTTTGTGCGTGTTCACCTCTCTTTTCCTAAGCTCACATTTCTCGTTAAAACGAGGTCTACAAGTGCTCTAGTTCGAGATTTCTTTTCTTACTTGTAATGCTTTTGAAATTAGTTTACAACTTCCTTTTTATAAGCGTGTCAGAGATGGAATTAGAAATTAGTATACTGCCTTCCGAAGAAGTAAAGTATCGTATGACCGAATCATAAAGAGAATGAAATTTAAGATTAAGCATCGAAAACATAACAGATTTAATATTGATACCTAGCTGATCAGACTTCAACACGGATTTTCTAGCTTCTGAGACAGATAATTCCAATGGCCACTGGATCGTAAGAATATAATTAGGTTAGTCTATTAAATTTCTTATTCCTGATGTACATATTAATCTCTGGCACCATCGTTCAATTAGTTCGTTATGCATTTTGCATAGGATTTTTTTTATAATTCTGACCATCCTTTACATTCTGATCTTCCCGGACAGTTCCATCCTGTTCGTAATACTAGGTATGTAGATAATTCTAATAGTCAGGCCTTCTCCATCATGAGGCTCAATACTACACAGTATTCTAGAGGTTTTATTCCAGTTGTGACAAAGTTGTGGAATGATCTTCCTAATCGAGTAGTTGAATCAGTGGAACTTCAAACGTTCAAACTCGCAGCAAATGTTTTTATAT
Source organism: Palaemon carinicauda (assembly GCF_036898095.1). Lineage (NCBI taxonomy): Eukaryota > Metazoa > Arthropoda > Malacostraca > Decapoda > Palaemonidae > Palaemon > Palaemon carinicauda. The sequence goes on from NC_090730.1 coordinate 13,918,844, forward strand.
TGAACAGGTTTACATGAGCCTTTTTATAGTTTATATATGAAAGATGTTTTCATGATGTTAATGTTATTAAATTATTTCATCTTAATTTTCATTACTTTTTATATTGTTTATTTATTCCCTTATTTCCTTTCCTCACTGTGCTATTTTTCCCTGTTGGAGCCCTTGGGCTTATAGCATCTTGCTTTAATAACTAGGGTTGCAGCTTAGCTAGTAATAATAATAGTAATAATAATAATAATAATAATAATGTGTACACGCACATACATACATACATATATACACAAACACACACACATACTCACACACACACACACACACACACACACACACACATATATATATATATATATATATATATATATATATATATATATATATATATATATATATATATATATATATATATATAAGTGTGTGTATGTATGTATGCATATGTATGTACACACACAAAACCCGCCTCCCCAATTATGATCAATAAAAATATTTTGTAACATTAAAACGTTTTAATTCTGTAAAATATTTTTGAATAAAACAAACCGATTAGCACTATATTTATAATAATAAATATAAATATATATTCATATGTTTTAACTAATAATACAACACATATTTTGCAAAAAATACGATGTTTGTAGACTATGGTGGATCTATTTTTAAGTAAGAAAATAATAAGTCAGCAAGGAAATGGAGAAATTCGAATACAGTAAAATAGGTAAAAATAGGATAGACCCATCTGTCTGGTAGACTCTTCCGGCCAAGGAGGAATGCTCCAGAAATAACTCCCAAGCAGTGACCTCCAAGAATTTCATGTACCAGAAGAGAAAGTACGGGAAAAAAGATTCTTCAAGTCACGGAGCAACGGTAGAACAGATCTCTCTCTCTCTCTCTCTCTCTCTCTCTCTCTCTCTCTCTCTCTCTCTCTTATATACGGGCTGCCTTTGCGCAAGAGCTCGTGTCTGTTTTTTTTCTTGGCAGTCTTAAACAAACAAAAAACATCTCTCTCTCTCTCTCTCTCTCTCTCTCTCTCTCTCTCTCTCTCTCTCTTATCTACGGGCCGCCTTTGCGCAAGAGCTCGTGTCTGTTTTTTTGCTTGGCAATCTTAAACAAACAAAAAAACAACATCTCTCTCTCTCTCTCTCTCTCTCTCTCTCTCTCTCTCTCTCTCTCTCTCTCTCTCTCTCTTGTCTAAAGGCTGCCTTTGTGCAAGAGCCCATGTCTTGCATTTTGCTTGTCAATCTTAAACAGACATCATATCTCTCTCTCTCTCTCTCTCTCTCTCTCTCTCTCTCTCTCTCTCTCTCTCTCGCTGAAGGAAAAGCCTTGTAAAAGATGAACAACTTGGAGTTTAAGGTTCGTATGCGAGCCGTTAAAAAGGTTATACTGTACTTCCGCATATCGATTGCAAAAGGAAAATGTACTGTATCTCAATAAGTAATTTTAATTACTTTTGTTATATTTCATTATCAAAAATATGTTTTAATTCTGACACAATATTGTACATTTTTTTTTTTATAAAAAAGTGTCAATACTAACCAATTTCTATGAAATAAATTTTGAATATTTTGTTTTACTTTTAATGGTAAAAACTTTTTCCATTTACGTTAATACTACCGCTAGAGAGTTATGGGGTCCTTTGACTGGCCAGATAGAACTACATTGGATCCTTCTCTCTGGTTACGGTTCTTTCCCTTTGCCTACATAGACATCGAATAATCTGGCCTATTATTTACAGATTCTCCTCTGTCCTCATACACCTGACAACACTGAGATTATCAAACAATTCTTCTTCATCCAAGGGGTTAACTAGTGCAATGTAATTGTTCAGTGGCCACATTCCTCCTGGTAAGGGTAGAAGAGACTCTTTAGCTATGGTAAACAGCTCTTCTAGGAGAAGGACACTCCGAAATCAAACCATTGTTCTCTAGTCTTGGGTAGTGCCAAACCATATGTACCATGGTCTTCCACTGTCTTGGGTTAGAGGTCTCTTGCTTGAGGGTACACTCGGGCACACTGTTCTAACTAGTTTCTCTTCCTCTTGTTTTGTTAAAGTTTTTATAGTTTATATAGAAAATATTTATTTCAATGTTATTGCTATTCTTAAAATATTTCTATTTTTCCTTGTTTCCTTTCCTCACTGGGCTATTTTCCCTGTTGGGGTCCCTGGGCTTAAAGCATCCTGCTTTTCCAACTAGGGTTGTAGCTTTGCATTTAATAATAATAATAATAATAATAATAATAATAATAATAATAATAATAATAATAATAATAATAATAATTTCTTCTATACTTTACTACTACTACTAATAATAATGATAATAATAATAATATTACTTTCTTCTATACATTACTACCACAGTCAGCAATTATAAAGTCCACAGGTTTTCTTAATTTCCTAATATTTTAATTAATGTTTTGATAGGAATTTCATATTTTTTTTTTAAATTCGTTGTCAGTTGTTAATTATACATCTATGTTGAAATTTGCATAAATAAAATTACTTCAAGCATAGCAGTTGCTTTACAGTACCTGTTAACTACATCACTTCTTATAATTTGTCAAATAAAATAAAAAGAATTGCATTAAATCGATTAAACCCTCATTAACTGAGCTATTTTCTTATTACTATTTATGTTATTAAGAGATTATTTATAATGAGACACATTTATGAAGCTATAATTATCCAACACCATGACTTTAATAAAAAAAATATATGAAAATGAAATACTTATTTCTCGACCTTGACTTGATCTTTGACCTTAACATGTATCAATTTGCGTGATTTTTTATACACTCAAATATGAACCAAGTTTGAAGTCTCTGTGAAGCGATGTTCATACTTATGGATGATTACGTGAATTGGTCATTTTGCCTGTCCTTGACCTTGAACTTCCACAATTTAATAATTTCCAGCTTATTACATAACACTTAATCCATACACGTTTCATTACTCTACGAATAAAATTTTGGCCAGGAAGCTATTCAAAAACAGAAAAACAAACACACACATAGAGGGGCGAAAACATAACCTCCTTCTAACTTCATTGGCGGAGGTAAAAAGCGGAAAAGTGAAACGCCAATGTAAAGCAAAGAGAGGGGCAGACTGAGGTGCTTTTAAGGCTTCCTTAATCCTTTCATTAAATATAAGACATGGATTACAAAACCCTAATCTAAACAAGCCCTTCGTTAAGGGGCATACTGTAGTTATGATTTTAATAATAATAATAATAATGATTATGATAAAAATAATAATAATAATAAAAATTATAATTAAGATAAAAATAATAATAATAACAATATCAATTATAATAATGATAATAAAAATAACAACAATAATCATAATAATAATAATAATAATAATAATAATGATAATAATAATAATAATAATAACGATAATAAAATGATAATAATAATAATAAAATAATAATAATGATAATAATAATAATAATAATAATAATAATAATAATAATAATAATAATGAATTTACTGCAAGGGTTGATATAGCCACGTTACTGATATAACAGTCGAAAACACCATTTTCATTGAAAATTACTCAAAGATATGAGAGAGAGAGAGAGAGAGAGAGAGAGAGAGAGAGAGAGAGAGAGAGAGAGAGAGAGAGAGAGATATCTTTAATTCATCTAATTCATTCATAGTTTTTACAAGCAAATAGAATATTTTTTCGTTGCATTTATTTGACTATATCATTGGTTTAATAGAAAGAAAAAGAACACTAAATTAGAAAATGAATTTAAAATTAGGTCATATTTTTCTTATTATACAAATAATCTAAGATTAAATTATCTAATTAAATGAACAGAAGGGAATCCAACAATTCTATAACTCATTTTTACTCACACAGTTAACTAAAAATCCAGAATATTAATAAAACCTATCGTATAATTCCGTGTGGAAGTAACATACAACGCATTATTTCATCATCATACACGCACATCATGAAATTCATTCTCTAGAGTAATAGCAAACATGATAAAACAGCTGTTTTTATTTTCATGGGAAGATAATGGGTCAGATAACCCTCCAACGATACTGACGTGGACGGGGAAAGGGGGGGGGGGGTTATAAATGACCTTGAAATGGGGGTGTTGTGATACGTGGAACTTCGCGAAAATAACCTCTCTGAATTGTATTGCTATTTGCTTAGACCTACAATTATAACCTGCTAGTAATTTTACTTTTGTTTATTTTATAGCTTCGTGTCTTTACTGTATGTTATTCTAATCAGGTTTTCCATTGATAGTTTTATAATCAATGATAATAATAATGATGATAATAAAAAGGTGATATGGCAACTCTCCGCCAACCTTCGGAAGGTGCTAACAGCGAATGATGTAATAACGTGAACGATGACAGAGTGGTGCATCTCTTTACTCGCGATTGGCAAGCCCCTGGATCACTCCTGGCATACCGAACACAGTAAACCGAGCTGAAAATGGGTACTAATAACCTAAAGATTTCATAAAAAAGGGCAGATCTAGCAATCTTATCCATAGACATACATTTATGATGCAATTTGGCAAACATTTCTTATCGGAGCCAGTTTCTTCCATAAGTTGATAATCCCGAGACAGTAAACCACAAAACATCATCAAATTCTCTTCAACTGTTCTTGGGGGTAACGTGCTTTTAATAACATGACCTCCTAACTAACGGGATATGTCATGCACCGTTTAAGTTATATACTGTAAATTTCTGCATTACAGGAACTTTATCAACTCTCTCTCTCTCTCTCTCTCTCTCTCTCTCTCTCTCTCTCTCTCTCTGCAGAAGAGGACATAGCCTCCTGCTTTCCCAATTAGGATTGTAGCTTAAATAATAATAATAATAATAATAATAATAATAATAATAATAATAATAATAATAATAATAATATCTAGCTCTTCGTATCCTATATATTATTATTAGCTAAGCTACAACCCTAGTTGGGAAAGCAGGATACTATAAGCCCAAGGGCTCCAACAGGGAAAAGATACCCCAGTAAGAAAATTAAATAATTAAACTAAGAAAAGTAATGAACAATTAAAATAAAACGTTTTAAAAACAGCAAAACATTAAATTATCTTTCATATATTAACTATAAAGAGTTTCATGTCAGCCTGTTCAATATAAAAACATTTGCTACAAGTCTGAACTTTGACTTACTTGTTCATAGATTAGAATGATACCATATGTAGCTACTACAATCATGAAATGTATAAAAGGGACAGTAATAGGGTCACATGGTCTAAAAATGCAACCGTTTACTGGTATTTAATTCAGACCGAGTTCCCATGTCTTTCAAAAGACATAGTCTACGAATTTATCTAAATCGAATTATCGGTGACATGAATATATAATGACTTAAATCGACTTTAGTTTATATTTCTGGTTTCATTTGGTTTACGAGGCCAATCTATTTTTGTAGTTCTCAATAAAATATTAAATATAACACACACTCCCACGCACTAACACTCAGGTACTCACCACTCACTTCGAATAGCAAAGCATGTTCTTTATCACCTCCCACAGGTGTTACACATGTTGAAAAGAATCAACAGCCTCATCAATTCTCACCTGTGTTGATAATGTACACCTAATGCTGGTGAATACCCTTTCACTCTATACACTAGAGATAACTCTTTCTAGATCGTATTGATATAGGAATGGGAAAAGTCAGTATTCTATACTGTTCTAAAATTGGGACATAAATTGGACATGGTTATGTTGGTTAAACGCAGTTTAGCAACGAATAGAACACCACTGTTTAATCTAGCTGGGAGAGAAAAGAACCAGCACAGTTTAGCCTAGGTTTTGAAGGCGCTCATGAATGGCAGAAGCCAGGGACAGTAACAATGCATTGCCAAGAGACTGACCATAATATACATATGATCAGCGCCCAAGCTCCCTCTCCATGCAAACTAAGACCAGGGAGGGCCAGGCAATGGCCGCTGATGACTCTACAAGTAGACCTATAGGCTCCCCCTAACCGCCCAAACTTAGCTCACAATGGTGGTGAGGTTGCAGACACTGAAAGAACTAACGAGGTTGAGCCTGACTCGAACCCAAGTCTGGCGATTCTAGTCAGGGACGTTACCAGATAGGCCATTAAAACCACAGGTGGGACAGAACAGAACCGATCAGCACGGCTAGGTGGGAGATAATTTAGTCAGCATAAATTAGCCTAAATGGGTGAGAATTGTACCAGCAAAGTTTACTTATTAGGGATAGAAAAGAACCAATTACTCCGCTGAGAAGCAATTACTTTATTTCGCATAATAAATATCATGAGTCAAATATATTCTGGGACTTTGCCCTTGAAATCCCACACTGGATCCATTTTGTAAGAGCTTCGGTTAGTAACCCATAATGACGGGTTGAAATATAAAACTATATCCTTATTTTGGCTTCAATGGTCAAACTTTTTGCTGCAGATATATATATATATATATATATATATCCTTTCTGAGTTGGGATACCATAACGTGGTGAAAGGGTTTGTATATCATTATGATCAGCAAAGCTATACTAGTCAAACCTCAGACATGAAATGACATGTCTGAGGCCTTTTGTCCTGCTGTGGACTAGAAACGGCTGCATTGGTTATATATATATATATATATATATACAGTATATATATATATATATATATATATAATTTCTGACACGATTCTTTCCTAGACCAAAACTCTGAAGTTAAGCCTGCTCATGACTTGAATTCTCAGGGTGAGTCAACATTTTACCAGCCGACTGAAAACGTGACGTGTACAACAACGTTATGCATAGTTTTCTTTACTCGTGCAACGCTTATATTAGTTAAGATGTCGTGTACCATTGCCTTCTTTATTCCTTGACTGTTGTTCAAAAATACATTTGTTAATTTGATAGTTAATGTCCCTATATCTTATCTTCTTAATTTCAATATGTTTTCTATCTTATTTCTCTTCCTCTTGTCGTTTTTGAAGTTTTTATAGTTAATGTATGAAAGATCATTTTAATGTTGTTACTGTTCTTAGAATATTTTATATTATCCATTACTTTTCTTGTAGTTTATTCATTTCCTTATTTCATTTCCTCACTGGGCTATTTTCCCTGTTGGAGCCCTAGGGTTATAATAATAATAATAATAATAATAATAATAATAATAATAATAATAATAATAATAATAATAATAATGTTCTGAATGCTTCTATTTGAAATTATCTATTTATTTACTCTTTGTGCAATTTATTTTGTGGTATCTTGGTTTAAAACTTTTAGTTTATTCAATACAATTTTAAGAAAATTCTCTAAACCACATCATAACCAACAATAATAAAGAAAAAAAAAATATAACGATATTCAACATCACAGCATTGCATGACTTGCATCTAATTCTGACGAGTAGAAAGGACTCATCTCGGTTCCTTGGTGTTGACTGAGAAAGTAGAAGTCATTTTGGTTTATGCTTGGTTATCTTGGACTTATTAATATTTATTTGTGTCATTACATAATATTAAAAAGAATTAGCTTTTCTATCTGATGTTCATAACAGCTATTGGCGAACATTTTACCTAAATCTAACATTGCACTGCAGTTAGAATTTTTCATGAACGAAAACAATATTTCTGAAGTATATCAACGTTATTAAAAATTAAATAAATATGAATGGAAGCCTAATATATATATATATATATATATATATATAACAAATACAGCCGTTTCTAGTCCACTGCAGGACAAAGGCCTCACACATGTCCTTATTCATGTCTTGGGTTTGGCCATTTTATCACCAGGCTGGCGATTGCGGATTGGTGATGGTGGGGGACTTAGGTCTGATCACTCTAAGCAAACCAACTTAATTTATATATATGTGTGTATATATATACTGTATATAATATATATATATATATATATATATATATATATCTCATTAGGTTTTGGAATATTCTCTTTTCTTCCGTTTTTCGCTTCTTTCGTAAGATGAACGCCAGTTTGTCCGCTCAGATTTTTTTTTTTTGCTATTAGCCTGCTTAGGTCAACAAGATTGAGCGGGTGATGTGTCCAATTGCGGTCCCCAAGCGATGGGAAAGGTGGAATTTTTTTTTTCTTCGAAGCATTTCCGTATATATTATTAAATTTGCATTACTCATTACTCTTTATGAGTTTTTCTTAACGCTAATAAGTTTTAGAAGGCAGATATCTCCTCTATATAATAAAGAGCAAGTGTTTGCTCTCTCTCTCTCTCTCTCTCTCTCTCTCTCTCTCTACACATATGTATATATATGTATGTATATACACTATATATATATATATATATATATATATATATATATGCTGTCATGCCCAGGGCTCCCCATCCCTCGGGTAGGGGGGAGAGGAATAAGTCGTATCCTGGTGAGAGAAGGTGTGTGTGCTTATATGAGCATATCTGAATCTTTAGCAATCATTTAACAGGCTGCGTACACTATAGTCCATTTCTTTTAGCCATACATATTTGCACCGACTCGCGGCGGTGCCCTTTTAGCTCGGAAAAGTTTCCTGATCGCTGATTGGTTAGAATTATCTTGTCCAACCAATCAGCGATCCGGGAACTTTTCCAAGCTAAAAGGGCACCGCTGCGAGTCAGTGCAAATATGACTCGCTAAAAGAAATGGACTATAGTATCATAAGAATGATCAAGTATAGGGGGGTAGACGTGTTACTAATGAGCTTTTGCGTGAGCACGAGAGAAGTTAGATGTCTTGATTGTTAGAAGGGATTTTTTTTTTATGGTATATGAAGCCATCCGTTATCTAAGTGCAAATATCCGAATAGTTTACAAAGACCATTTTACCAACGAGAAAATTTGTTTGAATTGAGGTGGTAGTTAGTCAACTGTGGTGAGTCACAACTAGGCGGAGAGAGGCAAAAGATAAAGAAACCTTGGCCCAATTTCAGAGACTTACAAGGAACAGGAAGTTAACATAATGTGCACGTGAATACATGTGCGTGTGTATCTCAACATGTGCTAGTAACCTACAATCTTTCACCTGTGCATCTTGAGCAAGAGACATCTGTCGTAAATTACTGGTTGGAACTTATTTTTCATTTCTTCACTTCCATTGATGAATTTATTTATTTATCTATATTTTTAGCGATCATTTATCATAGTTTTTGAGACTCCATATTGTAAAAATGGCGTCTCAGTTTAACTTTTGTCATTGATGTTGAAATAAATAAAAACAATAATAATCTTGAGGATAGTTTGAGATTGTTTATAGTTAGTCTTAGATCGCCCTTATAAGAAATATTCATTATTACCTAATTTTTTTCTTTATTTCTTAATTTTTAAGTCTTGTCACTATTCAACCTATGTTACAGACAAATAAAGATTCTCTCTCTCTCTCTCTCTCTCTCTCTCTCTCTCTCTCTCTCTCTCTCTCTCTCCTCTCTCAGAAAAAATGGAAAATTGTAGCCATCAGAATTATTTATTTTTTCTTTTTAACAAAAACGCGTCTCAACAACTGTGGTAATTGACGTCGAAACATTCAATGCCGTTTGAATATTTCATTTAGGAAGCAATGATTTATTGTGTTTTTTCTTTGAATGTTCTGATAAGCATACCTTTGATAGAAGGCATTGGATAGGGAGCACCCTAGGCAACCGACCCTTTAATTACTATTATCATTATTATTATTAGCTAAGCTAAAACCCTAGTTGGAAAAGCAGGATGCTATAAGCTCAGGGGCTCCAACAAGGAAAATATAGCCCAGTGAGGAAAGAAAGATGGAAATAAATAAACTACAAGAGAGGTAATGAATAAGTTAAACACACACACATATATAAATATATATACATATATATACATATACTTTTATATATATATACATATATATATATATATATATATATATATATATATATATATATATATATATATATATATATATGTATATTTATACATATATATATATATATATATATATATATATATATATATATATATATATATATATATATATATAAAATAGTAACATTAAAGCAGATCTTTCATATAAAAACTATAAAAAGAAACTTATGTTAGCCTGCTGAATACACAAACATTTGCTACAAGTCTGAACTTTTGAATTCCAAACTGGAACATCTTTAAATGTTTATTTTTGATAAACAAATTTACTTCTGATAGCTGGCGTAAAATAGTAATATATAATAAAGAAATGATAATAATTTCCAATAAACATTAACTAATCCCACCAAACAATATAAACATAAAATAAATGATTTTTGGCACAACATAAATAGCAAGTTGTTCCCAAATCCATACTAGACCATTTAGGTAAATCATTGAGAATGGAAGTTTAAACTGCGCAAATGTCAGGTTTTCATGTCGCACAGTCATAGATTATTTTCATTTATTTGATTTGTTTTTTTCCGTCAGCATTTTTATTTAGTCTTTCTTATTTCTTTATTTATTTATTGGCACTTGAATTCTATTGGAACCCTTAAGCTTGTAGCAGTCTGTTCGCATTAACTGGGCTGCAGGTAGACTAATAACAATAACATTATTATTATTATTATTATTATTATTATTATTATTATTATTATTATTATTACCTGCTAAGCTACAACCCTAGTTGGAAAAGCAGGATGGTATAAGCGTAAGGGTTCCAACAGGAAAATAGCTCAGTGTGGAAAGGAAATAAGTAAATAAACTACAAGAGAAGTAATGAACAATATAGAATATTAACAAAATCAAAACAGATCTTTAATATGTAAACAATAAAAACTTAAAAAAATAAAAAAGAGGAAGAGAAATAAGAGAGAAAAGTGTGCCCAAGTGTACCCTCAAGCTCGAGAACTCCCCCCAAGACAGCGGAAGACCATGGTACAGAGGCTATGGCACTACCCAAGACTAGAGAACATTGGGTTGATTTTGGAGTGTCTTTCTCCTAGAAGAGCTGCTTGCCATAGCTAAAGAGTCTCTTCTACCCTTACCAAAAGGAAAGTAGCCACTGAACAATTATAGTGCAGTAGCTAACCTCTTGAGTGAAGAAGAATTGTTAGGTAATCTGTGTTATCAAGTGTATGAGGCCAGAGAGGAACATGGAAAGAATAGGCCAGACTATTTGGTGTATGTGTACGCACAGAAAAAAATGAGCCGTAACCAGAGATATGGATCCAACGTAGTACTGTTAGGCAAGTCAAAGGAGCCAATAACTCTCTAGCGGTAGTATCACAACGGGTGGTTGGTGCCCTACCAACCTACTACCTACAATAATAATAATAATAATAATAATAATATTTCGGTACGAGACCCCCTTCTATGCAAGTTTCAATGGAGATATTGGCTATCTCAGTGGTGTTAATCCTAAGAAATTAGATCAATAGAAAAGGTGTCTTATAAAATCAACGCCAATGAGGCAGCCATTATCTTCAATCAAACTTGAATGATAATAATAATAATGATAATAATAATAATAATAATAATGATAATAATAAAATAATAATAATAATAATAATAATAATAATAATAATAATAATAATAATAATAATAGTAGTAGTAGTAGTAGTAGTGGCAACAACAACAACAACAGCAACAACAACGACAATAATAATAATAATAATAATAATAATAATAATAATAATAATAATAATAAGAAAAGGAACAGAATAAGAAGGAAATATATTTCTTAGGTTTGCCATTACTATTATCGATATCAACAATAATAACAAAATCCATTATTAAAATGAACTCATGTTCTGCTGAAAATAAGGTTCATGTAGAGACGTAAATTATTTAGATTTATAGAACACGAAACTATCAGATTTTATTTTAAATTTCAAGTTAGAAGTATAATAATTTCCCTTACAAAGCCTTATTTAAAATATCTCACTCTTCATGAAGCTGAAATTTATTTTCGAAATGTCTGCAAAAAATTTCTAATATAAAATTTTCAAAACATCGTAAATTTCTAAAATATTTTTTTCCAAATGCCCTAGTAAATTTCTATTATAATTTTTTTTTCAAAATTTTTCGTAAATTTCCAATATAATTTTTTTTTCAAAATGTTTCGTAAATTTCTAATATAATTTTATGGTCATTAATAACATAATTAGGAGTTCCTATAAAAATAAATTGGTGTTTGGTATAAGATTAATAAAAGTTAATTGCTGTCCTTATTAACACTTTACAAGACTGACAACTATATTAGTCAAGTTTATTTTTATCACCATATTAATTGCACCATTAAACGTCAATAAGATTGAGAGAGAGAGAGAGAGAGAGAGAGAGAGAGAGAGAGAGAGAGAGAGAGAGAGAGAGAGATTAACTGTAAGTTGTTTTCAAAACTTGCTCAAGAAAATATCCGAAAGAAATGACATTCGAATTTGCTCTCTCTCTCTCTCTCTCTCTCTCTCTCTCTCTCTCTCTCTCTCTCTCTCTCTCTCTCGATGTTGCTGATTTAATGATTATTGGGGACTTACTGATTTATGGCAATACATCGCTTAACTTTTGAATTTATGGATCACTCAGTATTTTCTGACACGATTTTTACCGAAATTCTCTGAAAATTGAAATGGGAAATTCAATATGTATATATATATATATATATATATATATATATATATATATATATATATATATATACACACATATATATATATATATATATATATATATATATATATATATATATAATAGAATACAGATAATAGATGGAAAGACAGAATAGACAGAATAACAGAACAGGTCCCTAAAGAATGCAAACGAAGCCAGGGAAAGGAGAGACGACGATGGACTGACGAAGTACGAAAATTTGCGGATATGGACTGGCATAGAATGACCATAGAAAGACCTTTGTCTTGCAGCATGAGTGGACTAGTTACGGCTAATGATGAGTATGATGATGACACACACACATGTACATATACTGTATATATATATATATATATATATATATATATATATATATATACTAGTCAAGTTATAATCCTAGTTGAAAAGCAAGATGCTATAAGCCCAAGGGCTCCAATAGGGAAAAATAGCCCAGTGAGGAAAGGAAATAAGGAAATAAATAAAAGATAAGAACAAGTTAACAATAAATCATTCTAAAAACAGTAACAACCTCAAAACAGATATGTCATATATAAACTATAAAAAGACTAATGTCAGCCTGGTCAAAATAAAAACAATATTGATATATATATATATATATATATATATATATATATATACTGTATAGGATACACGCAAATATTTGAAATAATCCTTTTAAACGTGACTTCTTTCCATTTGTGTTCATGTCCTCCCCGACTGGCAAGGACGCTCAATATCTGCTACATGTCATTAGGTAATTTTTACTACCCACTTCATTAGATATCAATGGCATTTATCGGTACACAACAAACCCTTTAATCTGTACCAACCAAATTCTTCACTAATTTTTACTCTATGTAAGTGTCAATAACCTTTGAAGTCATGACGTCATGAAAACAGGTATATGTGATATGTGTTATGTGCGTGTCATGTCTTCGGTCTAATTCGAGAAACCCCACCAAAGCTGTTGTTGTTTGTTAATGTGTTGATCGATTATCCGAGTATCCAGTGACCGCGCACTGGAATAGATGGAAATTAGTAATTGGTTTACTCCGAGTAAAACGGTATACATTACTCCAATCAAGGATTAATCTATTTGTTGAATCATATTTTGTAATAATAAAAGCCGACGTATAATTGAGTACGGCTGTTACGAATAATTTTGTTTTGCTTAACCGTGAGACCATTAGGCCTACAGATGGAATTAAATCATACTCGTATATAGAAACTAAACAAGAATATTTGCGTTTGCTTTTACAAGAATTATTAACGAGAATATTCAAATAATACTTACTGAGCCAACTATTAGACAGACAGCATCATAGAGGAGCTCACGTATACTGTTGCATCTTACAGAATGACGAAAGGTTTGTGTAATGATCATCAGCACTACCCAAATAATATATTCTTTACCTCATAGCTGGTTTTCCCTGGGTTAAATCAAACTTCATCTGTTTATCTTTAACCAGAAATATCGCCAAAGATCGATATTCATCAGGGGCACAAGCATGTATAGGCTGGTTAAAACTTTCTCAACAAAGAACAATCTCGTGATGTAAATCGTGCAGTCAAGTTGGGCGGGAAAGTTAGAGGTAAATATATCGATACTTGCGAACGTTCGTTTTGAATTAAACTGGCCCGACCGAGCAATGAATTCTGGAACGCCACCGTTTATATGGTTTCTTGGTTGATATATGGTCTGATTAACAAAGCATTTACAATATTGATAATCTCTGTGTGTAGGCGGTCTCCGTTATGTAATATACTATCCATATTCACGGCAACGAATGCTACCATAGTTACAAGGCTACGTGTGCAAGAGGAGATTGCATTGCGGTAAATCGATTGTTAATGGGGGTTGGAATAAACGTGTGTTTGTAACATTCTAGCTTATTCTTTTCTGCACACGCTTACAAAAACCTATTTTAATGTGTTTTTTCTTAAGGAATTACAAAATTCAAGCCGTTGTCATGTTAGGCCATTATGTATCACAGTAGTTCATAGATTAGAGTCAACCACTCATCGGTCTATATAGATTGTTAAAAACAATTCTTGAGATAGATCCAGGATACAAAAATAGAATCACGTTCATGGTTGGTCAACACATTTTACACGAATCTTGGTACTTAGAGCATAGTGACATTATTGCGATGTAATGCTTTTCACTTTGGATTGACACGTTATACGAAGTCACGTGATCCGTGCATTTACTTCTCAAATCAACAGTCAGAAGTGCGTCATCTCGCAGACAAATTTATCGATCACAACGAGTTAGTGGATGTTAATATACAATTGCTTCAGTTCACGATAAGTTTTAAGTTAAAAGAGGGATTTTGGTTTCATGTGATTTTCATATAGTTATGACCATTTCTATGCTAAAAACTATAGAGCAACAATGAATTAAGGTTATTCACCTTTGTTTCAACGGTGCTCGAAACCTGATAGAAAGACTGCGTGCAAGCTACTGGGACATATACAGTTGCTTTTGTTCTCAACAAGTTTGAAGTAAATTGGTGGGATTTTGGTTCCATGTGGTTTTCATAGTGATGGCAATTTCTGTACTAAAACTGTAATGCAACACTGAATTAAGGTTATTCACCCTTGTTTCAACGGTGCTCGAAACTTGGTAGAGAGACTGCGTGCAAGTTACTGGGACATATACAGTTGCTTCTGTTCAAAATGAGTTTTAAGTAAATTATTGGGATTATGATTTCATGTGATTTTCATATAGTTATATCAATTTCTATACTAAAAAACTGTAATACAACACTAAACTAAGATTATTCACCTTCGTTTCCCCGGGGCTCGAAACCTGGGTGAGAGACTGCGTGCAAATTACTGGGTTAAAGATTTTCGGACATTATTTCCCGATGCATAGATTTAGGCAGGGTTCGTTGACCTATGTTGTTTCGACCGATAATATCTTTTACTTTCATCTGATTTTTTAAAATCGATTATTAACTTGGAGAAGAGTATTATTATTATTATTATTATTATTATTATTATTATTATTATTATTATTATTATTATTATTACTTGCCAAGCTACAACCCTAGTTGGAAAAGCAGGATGCTATTAGCGCAGGGCCCAAACAGGGAAAATAGCCTAGTGAGGACAGGAAATAAGGAAAAATAAAACATTTTCAGAACCGTAAAAACATTAAAATAAATATTTCCTATATAACCTACGGAAAAAAAACTTTAACAAAACAAGAGGAAGAAAAACTAGATGGAATAGTGTGCCAAAGTGTACACTCAAGCAAGAGAACTCTAACTCAAAAGACAGTGGAAGACCATGGTACAGGGGCTATGGCACTACCCAAGACTAGAGAACATTGGTTTGATTTGGGAGTGTCCTCCCAGAAGAGCTGCTTACCACAGCTAAAGAGTCTCTTCTACCCTTACCAGGAGGAAAGTAACCACTGAACAATTACAGTGCAGTAGTTGTCCCTCCTTGTTTGAAGAAGAATTGT
>NC_090730.1:13942365-14137365 GCF_036898095.1 Palaemon carinicauda
CAATACCGAATTCTACATTGAGAATATATATCCACTGGAATTCATTCATGGTAATAGCTTCTGGCTAGGCAGAGATTCGAACTGGTGCCACTCAGCCGAAACCATGCCTGCGAGGACTACCAACTGACGATTCAGCTATCATGGGGGAGATGGGTTTATTTCAAGTCTAAGAATAGATTCCTGAATTCGATAGGAATATGTACTGTGACTTGTAATAAACTTTTATTCCTCTTGATAGCTCAGTTGGTAGAGTCCTCGCAGGCATGGTTTCACCCGAGTGGCTCGAGTTCGAATCTCTGCCCAGCCAGAAGCTATTACTATAAATGAATTCCAGTGGATATATATATTATCAAGGTAGGATTTGGTATTAAATGCCATTGTGGTTGAAATTCACACTGATTAAAATCGTGTGTGTTTGATATATATTCATATTAAATACCATGTGTTGCGAACTCAAGGGGTCTTCCAAAAAGTAAACCATAGTTTTTTCAACCATTTTGCAATAGAATTGCCAGGGTTTAAGGGCCAAATATGAGGAACTCAAGCTCCTCATTCATGAGCATTCTCCCATAGTTATGTATCTATAGGAGAGCAAACTTGATGATAATACTCCTTGTCCTCACGAATTTATTGGTTATATGACACCATATGATCACCGATTAGGGAGCCATGGGGAAAATCTCATATATGCTCGTCGATATGTTCCCCAAATATCTTTGTCGAATTGTATCCCTCTGCAGGCAGTGGTTGTACAGATTGATATAGGTAGATAATATACAATTTGCTCTCTGCACTTGCCTCCAAATGATAGCATCTCGTATAATAATTTATTAAATGTGATTCAACAACTCCCTCGACCTTTCCTTTTACTTGGAGATTTGAATGGTAGACATCCTTTATGGAGTGATGTTTTAGCAAACACCAAGGGCAATATCATATCATCAATTATGGAAAATGAGGATGTACTCCTTAATACAGTAGAGCGCACACACTTTCGTGTTCAGACAGGTGCCCTGTCTTGCATTGACCTTTCAATTGCAAGTTCTAACTGCCTTCTCAATTTTGATTGGAGGACATTAAATGATTGACATACTAATGATCATGCACCTATCATTATAAACACCAACAATGGTCGCCATTTATAAAGATCGCCACAATGGAATCTTGACAAGACGAACATAGTTAAATTTCGTGAGCTAAGTGAAATTGAGAGGGGTGCAGAAGAGTTTGAAAGTGTTGATGATGGAACTCTCCATAAAACAGGAGTAAATTTGATTCCCAAAATCACAGGGTTATTCAAATGCCGACCAGTCCCCTGGTGGTCTTCAGAACTAACTGTCTTGCACAGAGCCGTACAGAGAACTTAATAATATATAAGAAATGTAGAGCACAGTTCCGGCGTGCAAGGAAAGAAGCTAGGCGCAAGTCTTCGGTGTCTTTTGTTTCTTCCATTAACAGTAAAACACCACCATCTTCTAAGTGGAGGAAAGTAAAAAAGATAGCAGGTACATTCACCCCCAACCCACCACCAGTATGTGACTGAAGCAACTGAATTTAGCAATGCCCTGGCTGATCATTTCTGAAATGTATCATGCAAGCATGTAGTAGCTCCTGGTGACCAGTATAGGAGCGTTGAAGAAAAAAAAATAAATTTTGCAACAGGAAGGGAAGAGTCATACAATTCTCCTTTTACTGAAAGAGCATTTTATTCTGCATTTGCCCCTGGACCCGATGGAATTCCATATGCAGTGATTAAACATGTATCTATTAATGCCAACTTATTCATTTCAAGCATTGTTAACAGAATATGTCATGATCATAGTTATCCAAGTGGTTGTGAACTAGCCATTATTTTATCCTTTTTAAAACTCCGTAAGGATAAGTTTTTTTTAGCTGCAAACTATCTTCCAATTGCATTGATATCTTGTTTATGTAAGATCATGGAGAAGATTGTCAATGCAAGACTGATGTGGTACCTGGAAAAGGTTATTTTATCACCTATCCAGTGTGGATTTAAAAAAATGCACTCAACGGCTGATGTGTTGATACGACTGGAATCCTCTATTTGTGAAGCCTTTGCTTCCAAACAGCAAAATGAAAAGTCATGTGACACTGCATGGAGATTGGTATATTCAAAACCATTCATAATTTGGGATTATGAGGAGAGCTACCATTGTTCATTCAATCATTTATTTCACATAGATATTTTCAAGTGAGAGTAGGGGAGCTCTATCAGAGAGGAAATGTCAGGAAGGAGTTCGGCAGGGTAGTGTGCTAAGTCTAACCCTATTTGCACTAGCTATTAATGGGATATCCTCTGTCATTCCCCAGGATATTCTCTCAACGCTATTTGTAGATGATCTCTCCATATTATTTGCTGGAGCTAGAATGGCAATGGTTGAGAGAAAACTGCAACTCTCAATTGACAAAATTATTCAGAGGGCAGAAATGAATGGGTTTAAGTTTTTGACAAGCAAAACTACCGTTGTCCATTTTTGTCGTATTTGGGGAGTACATCCAGATCCGGATATATATATCAAAGGTCAACGGATTCCATGTGTAAATGAAGCTAGATTTTTAGGTTTGATATTTGATTGTAGGCTTACATGGGTTCCTCACTTGAAGGCATTAAAAGCTAAATGTTTAAGGCTCTGGGTCTTTTAAAATTATTGTCCCATACATCATGGGGACAGACTGCAAAACTATTCTAGTTATATAAGGCCTTTTTTTTTTTTTAAATTAGTTATGGCTGTGAAATATACTCCTCAGCCACCCCAAGCCGATTAAAAATATTAGATTCTATACACCATACTGATATCAGATTGATAAGAGGAGCATTTAGAACTTCGCCTATTCCAAGTCTCCTCGTTGATGCTGGAGAATTACCATTAGACTTTTACCGAAAGTCTTCTATTATTCAGTATTGGTTTAGGTTGCAAAAACTTCTTAATTCTTTAGCCTGTCATACTGCAAGCCTTGAAAAGCACTCAACATACTTTGAGTTTCACCCAAAATCCCCTCAACATTATGGTTTTTGGGTGAAACAATTGATAGACAGTTTTGAAAAAGTTAAAACTAAGGTGCTTCCATTTAAGTTAATGGAAATTACCAGAGTTATCTTTATGCAATTATTTTATTGGAGTTAAAAAGAATATGGCGGACTTAAAAGCCAGTTCTCTTTTTATGGAACATGTTGCAGAACATAGGGGATCGACTTTTATATATACTGCTGGCTCCAAATCCAATGCTGGCGTTGGATTTGGAGTATACAATAATGCTTTTAATTTTAGAGGTGCACTTCCTCTAACAGCTTTCATATTTACTACCAAATTATATGGCATACTAACAACTGTTGAAAAAATGGCTTTGGAAGAGGGGGAGTAATTTTACCATTTTTAGTGATGCAAGGAGTGTCCTTCAAGCTTTAGAAGTTTTTAATTCCAGAAACCCTTTAGTTTTAAAGATTTTAGAATGGCTTTTAATTATAGGATTGAGAGGTATAACAGTTCAATTTTGCTGGATTGCGCCACACGTAGGTGTGTCTGGAAACGAGAAGGCAGATTTACTGGAAAAGAATTCTGCAGCTGAATTACAACCAAGAAGGTATCCCATTCTTTGTGATGATTGTTCACCCAACATTTAGAATTTTATCTCTAATAATTGGCAACAGCATTGGGATAGTGTAATTGAAAATAAAATGCGAGAAATAACGAATTTTATATACCCCTGGAAGTATAAAATGATGCCCCGAAAGTGGGAGACTACTCTTTGTCGTCTCCGCATTAGTCACATTTGGTTGACACATGAATATCTGCTTACTGTCCAATACCAGCCATATTGCGACGACTGTTTGGTACCCTGGACAGTGAGGCATTTGTTGACCGAATGCCCCACATATAATAGTGAAAGAAATAGATATCTGTTCAAGGCTCGAGGTGAGGATGGCAGGTTCATCCTTGCCAAGATTCTTGGACATGATGTGCCCTACCATGCTAGCGGTATTTAAAGCTTTACTTCAGAAGAAGGTTTTCTGAAAGCTATTTAACTTTTAAAACGACATCTTTGCTTTTATAGTTTTAATTGAATATTCTTTTAGTGTTTATTTATAATAAATGATCGCGTTAATGACCTTAGATATCAGGATGCCAGAAAACCTCAAATCATTCAATTAATCAAGCAAGATGACACCAACCCAAGACAGTGGAAGACCATGTTACAGAGGCTATAGCACTACCTAACACCAATGGTTTGGTTTTGGATTACCCATCTTACCATAGCTACAGTCTCCTTAGGTTATCTCAAGTGTTGCCAGGTGAAATGTGGAAAAAATAGGCCACAGTCGACTATGATCGTAAGTTCAATCACAAAAACCATACAATCTATGATATGGACAAATGTTTAAATGGCCGCTTTCCTCGTTTGCTTGACACTGATCTAGTTTTTCCTTAGCTAGATTTCGAAATTATTGAAATAATTATCTCATTTATGTTACCATTCCATTTTTTTCAGAGTTATTATCACAGATCATGCGTATCATCATATCATCCTTACAATCTATGAGATGGGGCAATGTTAAAATCGCTGCCTTCATCGGTTTCTTGACCCTGATCTACTATATTGGGATTTCTCACAACAGCGAAGGAAATGAAGGGCTCGACTTGAGTCCATTCCTCGAGTTTTCCCTACAAGATGAAGCTGCGGTTTCTAGTGTATTTGACCTCTATCCTCCAGAGTTCAAGGATCCAGAGGAATTTAGAAAGCGTCAATTACTTTCGTCTCGTGGAAGCAAGACCAAATCCCCCACTGACACTCCTCTCAGGTTTGTTGTTTTAGAGGAAGTTGTTGGACAAGGGGAAGAAGGGTTCACGAACAATTCGCAGCTGCCCAAGATGGCAACAGTCACCGAATATTCAACGGACCACAATACGATGCACCTAGTCAGGCTTCATATGGACATTCCCAGTATAGTGGAAACTTCACAATACGTCCAAAGGTAAGATAGGTGTAATTATTCTTATTGTAATTCCAAGGTATTGATAAGTTACAGAAATTGAAAGTTAGCTCAAATATATTTTTTTAAATTGAAATAGGAATGCACACACATACGTGTATGTATATACTGCATATACTGTATAAGAATACATACACACACATATATACAGTATATATATATATATATATATATGTATATATATATACACACACACACATATATATATATATATATATATACTTAAACATATGTCATCTTCCAATAGGGTCAGTGAAGTTCACCCTTTGGTATCTCAGCTATTCCTTACAGTTGATGCTACCAGCCAAAAAATCCTTTATCTTGACCCCAGCAAATGCTGGTACACAAGATGGTCAGAATTTCTAACGAAAGCAATTATTCAGCCACAGTTTATATATACCATTTTACCTTTCCCACGACCTGGCTCACTGAAGCAATAAGGTTTTGCTTCAACAAATTCTATCAGGCCAGAGCAGGGTTTGAATTAGAAGACCACTAGTCAACTAAGAGGAAGTATCCAGTGCAACTGACATGACAACGTAACTAAAGTATGAGGGTACACACATACACACACAGGGGACACACACATACACACACACACACACACACACATATATATATATATATATATATATACATACATATATATATATATATATATATTTATATATAGGTATATGTATATATAGTGTATATACATTTATACAATTATATATACACATATACAAATATCATCTCCGCTACGCAATAAAGAGCAAGTGTCTGGCTAGCCTATATACTGTATATATACTTTATACAGTATATATATATATATATATATATATATATATATATATATATATATAAATACACATATATATATATATATATATATATATATATACATATATATATATGTATATATAATATATACATATATATATATATATACATACACATATATATATATTATATATACAGTATATATATATATATATATATATATCCTCATACCGGTCACGCTAGTTATCCTAGTCCCTTGGGTAGGGGGGAGCAGGTAGTCATACCTTGGTGAGAGGGGGTGCGTGCACGTGTGTATGCATATCTAACTAGATATTTAGCTGTCACTTTTGACGGATCGTGTACACTAGTGTATATATATATATATATATATATATTGAATAGAGGTCACAAATAAGTCTAAATACAGATCTGTATTAAACTGTACAATAATCAATGATAAAGGCAAAATGTCTTTGAGACACAATAAATTCACCCCATAAATAAACTTGAAATCTAAAAGTCCTACTCTATTTGTCGGGTTTGTTTGTGGCCTGACAGGTAATGTCTATGCTTTGTGTTTGCCAGTCGGGGGTTCGAGTCACGCTCAAACTCGTTAGCGCCATTAGTGTCTGCAACCTTACCATCCTTGTGAGCTAAGGTTGGGGGGATTTTGGGGGAGCCTATAGGTCTATCAGCTGAGTCATCAGCAGCTTCTCTGGTCCTAGCTCTGGTGGAGAGGGGGCTTAGGCACTTATCATATGATATATGGTCAGTCTCTAGGCCTAGGGCATTGTCCTGATTGATAGGGCAATGTCACTGTCCCCTTGCCTCTGCCATTCATGAGTGGCCTTTATAACGGTAAACCTTATACTGGATAGTCAGATGGATTACAACTAATAAGTCTACAAACATCCTGTTTGGTTTTAAAGCTGTATATGGGGGGTCCTGTTCACCTTGGGAACCTGGGTAGATAACTTGCCCATAGTGGATAAGATTTCACAGAGAAACGAAGGAAGATACTGCATAAGTATTTCAATGGGTGGTTATGAATTTTTTTTTTTGCTATATTAATTAAAGAATGATTTTATTAAAACGTGTTTTAAACGATTTATGTGTAGTGGTCAACGTCTTGAACTAAAGAAAATTCACTCATGACTCATATTAGTGTAAACGTTTTTTTTACCATTATATTTCTAGCCTATATATATATATATATATATATGTATGTATACATATATATACATATACATACATACATACAGTGTATATACATAATTATACACACATCTATATATATGCGTAAAATATATATATGCATATATATATATATATATATATACATATACATACATACATACAGTGTATATTACATAATTATACATACATCTATATATATGTATAAAATATATATGCATATATATATATATATATAGAGAGAGAGAGAGAGAGAGAGAGAGAGAGAGAGCAGGCCGGAAGGAAAAAAGGACACGAAGAATTGACCAAGCGCTTTCGTGTTATTATTACACCTACTCAAGGTCCTTTTCCTTCCCCGGCGTTGCTGTTTTATATATATATATATATATATATGTATGTATATATATATATTATATATATATTTCCTTTCTTTGTGAGTATACCTTAACGTGGTGAAAGGGGTTTGCGTATTGCCTTGATCAGCAGCAAAGCTGTACTAGTCAGCTCCATCCATTCTAGGTTGGTTTGCTGGTAGCGACCAGACGAAAATCTTGCATCATCACAAATCCGTGGTGATAAAATGGACCCATACGCCAGACATGATTTGTCATGTTTAAAGGTCGCTCATGAATGGCTGAGGCAAGGGACAGTGGGACAGTGCCCGACCAAGCAGGACAATGACCTAGAGACTGACCAAGCCCCCTCTCCACCCAAGCTAGGACCAATGAGGGCCAGGTAATGGCTGCTAATAACTCAGCAGATAGACCTATAGGCTCCCCCCAAACACCTCATCCCTAGCTCACAAGGAAGGTGAGGTTTGCAGCGACCTAAGGAACTAACGACTTTGAGCGGGACTCGAACCCCATCCTGGTAATTACCAGGCAAGGACGTTACCACCAGGCCTTTGTCCTGCAATGGACTAGAAACAGCTGGATTTGTTGCTGTTGTATGTACGTATGTATGCATGTATATATGTATATATATACATAAATACTGTATATATATGTAATATATATATATATATATAGAGAGAGAGAGAGAGAGAGGAGAGAGAGAGAGAGAAAATATATATATATATATATACATATATATACATATATATATATATATATATAGAGAGAGAGAGAGAGAGAGGAGAGAGAATATATATATATATATATATATGTTATATACATACATATATATAATATATATATAATAAATATATATAATATATATATATATTGTGTGTGTGTGTGTATTTGGCCGTGATGGTGTACAAATGCATAATATATAGGCTACACCCAATACGTTACCGACCATGGACTACCAATCTATGTAGATTTTTCAGTAGTCACTCAATTTCCCAATGCTCTTTCACCGTATTTAATAATTTTACCATTTTTTTCCTCTTAAAACTTTCAATCTGACTTCCTCTTCCAGTCAAACCCTTCTTAATGCAAGCTAAATAGAAAGCAACTGCTGTTCATCCCAAAGCAGAACTTTCCCAATTGCTGAAAGCAAGCAAATGTAACCGCGAGGTGTTGTATTGCCTTATTCAAGGCTGATATCTAATTAATAATAATGAATAAGATAGTAGAGTCAAGTACTGAGGCATAAAAAGAAAGTAAGAAAATCATTTAAGGTACCAAAACCATTAGACGTGATATCGTATATAACTAAATCTTAAAATAACACGTAGTGGAGATGTGGGTTTCCTAAAGATTATATTGCGACCACAAGAATGTCTAAATAACTTTTCCTAGATCTATATTTTCCACTTCTTGCTTTCTCGATGTCGTCCTAAGCTTCGCTTGAATGCTATTGGGGGAAATATGACCTTTCGTCCTGTTAGAAAGTTCTTCGAGTACAGCAATTCATTGATGGTTAATTCTAGCAGTTGTGATTTTAATCCAACAGGTGGTTTATGCAAGAGCCCGTGTTACAAATGGGGGGGGGGGGGGGGTGGAGGGGAGTGTTTAAAAGACCTTTCGTGGGGATAATCGAGGAAAAAAAAAAACATGTGGCTGATCAACACAAAAGTAATTTCTTAGAAATAACAACTGGTTTTAGTATAATTTACCTTATCATTACCTACCAGTGTACGCGACCCGTCACACGTTGGTTCGGCAATTTGTGGGAGAGTGTGGTTTCCGAGTGTACTTGGGGTACACACTCTCCCCAGGGAGGTATGACTATTCCTCTCCCCCTGAGCATGACAGGATATATATATATATATATATATATATATATATATATATATATACATATATATAATATATGTATATATTTATATATATATATACACATATATATATATATATATATATATGTATATATATACACATGCTCTTTATTATATAAGGGTGATGGAGTGAGGGATGAGTAGAATCATCCCCTCCCTTCCCCATCTCCCGTCCTTAAAAATCTGCAAGAATGACCTTGGACTTGGTCTTCGCATAGAAATTAAAATGTATTTATTTGTAATGTTCTTAAGATACAGAGAACCACCATGGCAACAAAATCTATTGTCAACGTCAGTGCATGTTAATTGTGAAGCCGGATAACTTACAATCAACCAAACAGGATTGGATTGTTTTCGTCTTCATATCGAGGCTTTTTAGGTCAATAGGTCATTTGGCTATACTTATGTTCGGCTATATCTGCTCTGATATCACAGCAACGAGTAGATAGCATTTAAACTTAGCGACGCTGAATTATTATTATTATCATTATCATTATTATTATTATTATTATTATTATAGGAACTGATTTTAGAATATTTTATTTCAATTGTTTATTATTTCTCTTGTAGCTTATTTAGTTCCTTATTTTCTTTCCTCACTGGGCTATATAACCTTGTTGGAGTTTGGGGCTTATAACATCTTGCTTTTCCAACTAGGGTTGTAGCTTAGCTAATAATAATAATAATAATAATAATAATAATAATAATAATAATAATAATAAAAATAATAATAGTAACAATAACAAAAACAACAACAATAATAATAATAATAATAATCATTAATAAATGCCGGTGATTCATTATATTTTGAATCTCGTTTATAATAACCCACTCTAACGGAACATTTTTCCTGTTGCCTGCTTTCAGAAGTAGCAATAAACTGTACATGCAAGCGGATTTAACGGTAACTGAACTCACATATACGCAGAACTTTCCTACAAAAACAGGTTTCGTATTACATCACTCTATGTTGACCTTCTACCATTTTTTTTTACTTTGTTTAGTCAAAGATATTTAGTAATTCATCACTAATGGCTTCTTATACCGGATTTCATTCGCTTTTCCTAGTCAATTTGTCTTTGTATAAGATTGAAACAGAATAGAAATAACAGGTTATTATCATTTCATTATTATTATTATCTGCTAAGCTACAACCCTAGTTGGAAAAGTAGGATGCTACAAGTCAAGGGGCTCCAACAGGGAAAATAGCCCAGTGAGGAAAGGAAATAAGGAAAAATAAAATATTTTGAAAATAGTTACATGAAAATAAACATATCCTATATAAACTATAAAAACTAACAAAACAAGATGAAAAGAAATAAGATAGGATAGTGTGCCCGAGTGTACCCTCAAGCAAGAGAACTCTTAACCCAAGACAGTGGAAGACCATGGTACAGAGGCTATGGCACTACCCAAGACTAGAGAACAATGGTTTGATTTCGGAGTGTCCTTCTCCTAGAAGCGCTGCTGACCATAGCTAAAGCCTCTTCTACCATTAGCAAGAGGAAATTGGCCACTGAACAATTATAGTGCAGTAACCCCTTGAGTGAAGAAGAATTGTTTGTTTCGATAAAGAGTATATCATTCATTTATATTTACTGGGAAAAAAAAGTATAGTGAAATGAAACATGATTCCATAAAACTAAACTCGTTTTGCTACATGAAACCATATACGCCATTTCATAATACCCGTACCTTGATTATCTTGTCCCACTCATATATTTTATTTATCATATACACATTTTAAACAAACAACCTTTAACCCTGTTAAGAGCATTAAATTTGGGTTTATGAATTCTATCCCTCTAAGAAATAGATGCCGCCAAATTTAATCCCAAGAAGGCTGCATGACCCAGGGTGACTTCAGTGGTATATCGGAAAATCCATGAATCATTCTTCAATTTTTGGTTGAAAATAAATAATCTGATTTTCAAAGGTTTAAAGGTCACTTATGAATGGCAGAGACAAGGGAGAGTAACAATGCCCTAACAGGACAACGCCCTAGAGAATGACCATATATCCATATGATCAGTCCCCAAGCACCCCCTCCACCCAAGCTAGGACCATGGAGGGCCGGGCAATGGCTACTAGTGACTAAACAGATTGACCATAGGCTGCCTCAAACCCTTCCCCCTTAGCTCACAAGGATGATGAGGTTGCAGACAGTACAAGAAACTATCAAAGCTGAGCGTGTCTCGATCTCCCGTCCAGCAGAACGTCAGGCAGGGACGTTTCCAATAGACCACCATAGCATCTTAACAACCCCAATATGCTTTTAACTGTTAAATCTTACAACATCTTTATGTTTTCTTCTAAAGTTCGATCGTTTTCTTCTTAGCTTTAATTGCAATAATATCTAACCAACTTTGACATATACAAACAGAGAGAGAGAGAGAGAGAGAGAGAGAGAGAGGAGAGAGAGAGAGAGGAGAGAGAGTAAATATCATAGATATATTTTCGTGCAATGAATGAGTAAGTACTCTGCAGAAACCTACTGACAAACAATTACTCCTCGTCTCCTTGTGGGTAAAAGCGGCAATTGAGATGCAAGTCATGCGCTGCTGTGACGTTTGATGCATCAGAAATATTTACCCTGACGCGTCCACTGACTCAGCGAACGGTCGTAACCAGTTTTCGAGGCAATGACCCCTGAAAGAACTTAGATAATTAAATTTCTATATTTTTCTAGTAAATACTTAATCAAGTCCCCTTATGATGTCAATGGCATTGTTAATGCGCAATTATTACCATGTACTGTTGGTTTAAAGGCCACTCATGAATGGCACACGCAAAGGGCAGTAACATCGCCCTATATACTAACCATATATATACATATGATCAGCGCCCAAGCCACTCGCCACCCAAGCTAGGACCAGGGAGGGTCAGGCAATGGCTGACTCAGCAGGTAGACCTATAGGCTCCCCCAAACTACCATCCTTAGTTCACAAGGATGGTGATGTTGCAGATACTAAAGGAAACCACCAAGCTTCAGCGGGACTCCAACCCCAGTCCGGCGATCGCCAGGCAGGGACTTACCCAAAAAGCCATCAAAACCCTGATTTATACAAATGTGTAGCATGACACGGTTGACATCCAAGGCCACAGCACCTGGTCGTAAGGCTATAATATTCTATAAATCAAATAAATCCTATTTTCTTTAGAAATAAATTCAAAATAACGTAGTAAAAAACGCGATGGAAATTAAAAATGCAATCGAGAACGCAATATTATTAAACACAACCATGGCGAAATCATTTTAATGCTCAAGATAGAGACAACTGGCGAAATCTAACCAAGACCCTTTGCGTCAATAGGTGTGGGAGATGATGAACCTCTGAGTAAATCGTTTTTACTAATAATTCCTCTTTTAGAATTTATAAATTCATAAAGCAAATCACCAATTCATTTCAAAGTATCCGGACTCCCGAAAGAAATACTCCGAAAAAGACTTTTAGATGTTAGGACAAACCAGACTTACACAAGTATTGGTTCTCACTCCGAAGCCAGTGAACAAACATGACTTTTATCTCAAATATGGTCATTTATTGTTTGCAGATAATGCACATTCATCAATATCATCTTTATCATTATTTGAATATGCACAAGCTCACATATTACCTTGTAAGATTATTTATAAATAGGAATATTACTAAGGTATAACACCTCTATATCATAAGACTAAAGATGCTAAAAAATTAAAGAAACTAATAACAAACGACATGGGGGAGAACAATCATATCAAATGTTTATAAACAGCTTTCTTACGTGGCCGTTTCCCAACTTTACGATTTCGGGAATTTAAATGTTTTTGAAACAATACCATTTCAATCGAGGTCATTAACGTTCTACGAACATTGGTGATGATAAAACTACGTAGGTAGTAGGTTGGCCAGGGCACCAGCCACCCGTTGAGATACTACCGCTAGAGAGTTATGGGGTCTTTTGACTGGCCAGACAGTACTACATTGGATCCTCCTCTCTGGTTACGGTTCATTTTCCCTTTGCCTACATACACACTGAATAGTCTGGCATATTCTTTACATATTCTCCTCTATCCTCATACACCTGACAACACAGATTACCAAACAATTCTTCATCACCCAAGGGGTTACTGCACTGTAATTGTTCAGTGCCACTTTCCTCTTGGTAAGGGTAGAAGAGACTCTTTAGCTATGGTAAGCAGCTCTTCTAGGAGAAGGACACTCCAAAATCAAACCACTGTTCTCTAGTCTTGGGTAGTGCCATAGCCTCTGTACCATGGCCTTTCACTGTCTTGGGTTAGAGTTCTCTTGCTTGAGGGTACACTCGAGCACACTCTCCTATCTTATTTCTCTTCCTCTTGTTTTGTTAAAGTTTTTATAGTTTATATAGGAGATATTTATTGTTGTTACTCTTCTTAGAATATTTTATTTTCCTTTTTTCCTTTCCGCACTGAGCTATTTTCCCTGTTGGAGCCCCTGGGCTTATAGCATACTGCTTTTCCAACTAGGGTTGTAGCTTAGTAAGTAATAATAATAATAATAATACGGGTTTGCTTTGGCTATCGTTAATTGCAAACAAAGGATTGCGGGATCAGTAGCTTTAGGGAAACCAAAATAAGGAATAATGAGGTCGATGGAATTGTTTTATATAGACTAACGAAAAAAAAATTGAGGTCGTGTCATTTTCTCTATAGGCAAATGGGTACTAGGCTTACCAGACTACTTCCATTTTGGTCAAATGGAAATATATAGTATTCATCATCACCATCATCTCCTACCCCTATTGACGCAAAGGGCCCCGGTTATATTTTGCCAGTCGTCTCTATCTTGAGATTTTAAATCAAAACTTCCCCATTCATCATCTCCAACTTCACGCTTCATAGTCCTCAGCCATCTAGGCCTGGGCCTTCCAACTCTTCTCATACCTTGTGGAGCCCAGTCGAAAGTGAACTAATCTCTCTTGGGAAGTGCGAAGAGCATGACCAACCCATCTCCATCTATTTCTATAAATAGAAACTATTTGTACTGCATAGAGTTTCTGAATACAATAATGCATAAGACAATCTTGTCAGTTAAATGAAAAACTTCAGAAAGGTATAATTTCATTAAGTTGATATTTTTTTTCCTTTTTGTCTTTATTTTTTTATTTTATAAAATAAAGGCTCCGAATGATATCGAATACTTTAAATAAGAATAACTTTGAACAATTATTTGGAGTCATTGGGCAGCATGATCATTCTAATGAATTTTAATCTAATGAGAAAAGCTGTTGCTCGGAAAGCAAATTAAATTTTAATTGCAAAGCGTAATGTCGTGGCAGTTGATAAAAATTATACTTATATCGAGGATAAAAAAGATGTAAAATGGAGTTGGAAATATATTGACCCCCTATTGTTTAAAATATTCACTTGGAAAAATAATTTGTTTTGAATGAGGATGAGGAATTCTTCTATGTAAATATGCCTGCAAAAAAAAAAAAAAAAAAAAAAAAAAAAAAAAAAAAAAAAAAAAGCCGAGGGGGTACATACATGAAGATGATTTTAAGCATAATGGCGGACATATAGACTAGACTTCTATTCTTTTATTATTTCTTTTTTTTTACGAAATTAATTTAATTCCATTTTAACCCAATTCATGAATAAAATTTCTGATTTAGCTATCTTTCTATGACAAGTAACCACTGAATGCAACTATTAGATGGTACGGTATTATTACTATTGTTAATATTACTTGCCAAGTTACAACCCTGGGTGGAAAAGCAGAATTATTACAAGGCCAAGGGCTCCAACAGGGAAAGTAAACCAGTGACAAAAGAGAATATATATATATATATATATATATATATATATATATATATATATATATATATATATATATATATATATATATATAAATAGATAGATAGATAGATATATAAGTAATCAATAAAAAAAAAATATAGATATTCTAGGATCAGTAAGAACGTTAAAATAGATCAGTCATGTATAAACTATGAAACGAGACTAATGTCAGCCTGTTCAACAACAAATTTTACTAAAAGTTTGAATGACTGAAGTTCCACCACCAGATTAGGAAGATTATTCCACAATCTGATCACAGCTGGAAGAAAACTTCTAGAATACTGTGCAGTGCTGTGCCTTATGATGGAGAAGGAGAGACTTAAAATTAAGTGCATGCCTAAGAACTAGGTACCGGATAGTACAGTTTAGGAAGATCAGAATTCAATGAATGTGCAGACACCTCTGTTATCATAATTTTTATTATATTTACAGATCCCCGAAATCTCTTACCCTAAGGCTAGGCACCACGGCATCGCAATGGCAGCCTAACAGCCGGAACTTGAGTGAAACAGCTGAATACTTTTCATATTTACACACACCTCAGGCACATTGTCGCAAACTGGCTAGACTAGGCGGGGTTCCAATGTGCGATAAGGTTGGAGACGACAGGAATATGGACGGGAATAAGGTAAGATAATGACATCTATAATTACTCTTTCACAAGTGTTCAAATTCTGCTTCTAAATAATATATCGACTCAGACCTTAAAATATAATTTATCTTAACATATATTCTTCATGACATTTTAAATACATTATTTATGTCTGAAATGCCATTGTTTCTTCTTTATTGAAATTGAATAACTTTGTTTGCTGTGATAGTTTAAACCTTTTTTTCCTAAAAAAAAACCATTGTGATAAGTCTCTTTTCATAGTCTATCTGATACATGTCCATCTAATATTGGTAATAATAATATATTCCTTTTTAACTCTTCTGTAGTTTATTCTTTACTTCTCCATTTCATCTGTATTAAGATGTTTTTCCTCTTGTGGCCCTTGGCTTTGTAACAATCTGCTTTTCCAAATAATAATAATAATAATAATAATAATAATAATAATAATAATAATAATAATAATAATAATAATAATAATAATAATAATAATAATAATAATACAAAGAGTAACTTTCTACCTTTGTCTTTAATCATTCTCCTTTTTTTCCTTGGAGAGAGCAAAGTTTAAGAGGGAAAGATCACTAAACCTTTATTTTCATTACTGCCTTTTGACAGCAAGGACTCGATTTGGCGACAAGACCAGTATGTACCATTAAAATACAAAGCATAATAGAAACGTAAAACTGTGATTTGTCTTTCATTGAAAGCCCAAAAGATATCCATTTGAAATTTAGCAGAATTAGTGTGCTAACTGTGTGAAAGCATGGCTCTAGATAGGTGACGATTTAACCTATCTTATACCCAACTTTAACAATCAGTTTGTATTTTATGTAGTCATAAAAGCTAATTGAAACAATTATAATTGCTAATGAATTAATGATATATATATATATATATATATATATATATATATATATATATATATATATATATATATATATATATATATATATATATATCATTAATTCATTAGCAATTATAATTGCTAATGAATTAATGATATATATATATATATATATATATATATATATATATATATATATATATATATATATACTGTATATATATTTTATATATATATATTTTATATATATATATATATATATATATATATATACTGTATATATATATATATATATATATATATATATATATATATATATATATATATATATATATATATATATATACTGTATATATATTATATATATGTATATATATATATACAGTATATATATATATATATATATATATATATATATATATATATATATATATATATATATATATATATATGTATATACATATATTTATATTGACGATGTATCGCTGAGGCATGCGATGTATATATTTGTCACTATGCTGGAGGAAGGATCAGAAAAATGAAATTTTTGGACTAGCGCTTTCGTATTTTCATACCTCCCTCTGGACCTGAAGAGGTATGAAAATACGAAAGTGCTAGTCTAAAAATTTCGTTTTTCTGATCCTTCCTCCAGCATAGTGACAAATATATACATCGCATGCCTCAGCGATACATCGTCAATATAAATATATATATATATATATATATATATATATATATATATATATATATATATATATATATATATATATATATATATATGTATATATATATTTCTCCTTCTATCTCATTTTCTGTTGGACGTCAGTAAGACAAATCTACAAATTTCCGTTAGTATTTTATTTATTCATATTATTATTATTACTAGCCAAGCTACAACCCTAGTTGGAAAAGCAAGATGCTATAAGCCTAAGGCCTCCAATAGGGAAAAATAGCCCAGTGAGGAAAGGAAATAAGGAAATAAATAAATGATGAGAAGTTAAAAATAAATTATTCTAAAACAGTAAAAACGTCAAAACAGATATGTCCTATATAAGCTATTAATAACGTCAAAAACAGATCTGTCATATATAAACTATAAAAAGACTCACGTTAGCCTGGTCAACATAAAAACATTTGCTCCAACTTTGAACTTTTGAAGTTCTACTGATTCAACTACCCGATTAGGAAGATCATTCCACAACTTGGTAACAGCTGGAATAAAACTTCTAGAATACTGTGTAGTATTGAGCCTCATGATGGAGAAGGCCTGGCTAATAGAATTAACTGCCTGTCTAGTATTACGAACAGGACAGAATTGTCCAGGGAGATCTGAATGTAAAGGATGGTCAGAGTTATGAAAAATCTTATGCAACAACATGCATAATGAATTAATTGAACGACAGTACTAAAGATTGATATCTAGATCGGGAATAAGAAATTCAATAGCCCCTAAGTTTCTGTCCAAAAAATTAAGATGATAATCAGTAGCTGAACACCAGACAGGAGAACAATACCCAAAACAAGGTAGAATGAAAGAATTGAAACACTTCTTCAGAATAGATTGATCACCGAAAATCTTAAAAGACTTTCTCAATAAGCCAATTTTTTGAGCAATTGAAGAAGACACAGACCTAATGTGTTTCTCAAAAGTAAATTTGCTATCGAGAATCACACCTAAAATGTTAAAAGAGTCATACAAATTTAAAGAAACATTATCAATACTGAGATCCGGATGTTGAGGAGCCACCGTCCTTGACCTACTTACAATCATACTTTGAGTTTTGTTAGGATTCAACTTCATACCCCATAATTTGCACCATGCACTAATTTTAGCTAAATCTCTATTAAGGAATCACCAACCCCAGATCTACATTCAGGGGATGGAATTGATGTAAAGAGAGTAGCATCATCTGCATATGCAATAAGCTTGTTTTCTAGGCCAAACCACGTCATGTGTATATAGTATGAAAAGTAATGGGCTAGGAACACTACCCTATGAAACACCGGATATCACATCCCTAAACTCACTATGGTGCCCATCAACAACAACTCTTTGAGATCTATTCCTTAAAAAATCAATAATAATGCTAAGAAACGACCTACCCACTCCCAACTGTTTGAGTTTGAAAATAAGGGCCTCATGATTAACACGGTCAAAGGCAGCACTAAAATCAAGGCTAGTTATACGAACTTCCTGACCACAATCAAGGGTTTTCTGTACAGCATTGGAGATTGTAAGAAGGGCATCACATGCTCCAAGGCCTTTACGAAAACCAAATTGAAAACTAGGGAATAGATGATTACCTTCAGCAAACCTATTAAGACGTTTTGTCAGAAGACTCTCAAAAACTTTAGATAATATGGGGGCTATGGAAATTGGGCGGTAATCAATGGGACTTGAGCTACCACAAACACATTTACATAGAGGAGTAATATTACCAATCCTCCATAGCGTTTGATTAAATTTTCCCCAAAGCCATTTTCTTTTCTTTTCTTCTTCCCACCCAATTTGATTTCCCAATACTGCATTTACAAAATTTACCCAACCCTTTCAAGTCTGTATTGGTTATCTTGTATGGCCAGTAAAATAAAAGATAATACGGTACTTCTGCTGATATTGATAATTGCAGTGCACTCAAAACATCACTTACCGACTCCTCAGTCGATTTAAACAACAACAACAACATATTATTATCATTTATTATTAATTTCTAAACTACAACTCTAGTTGAAAAAGCAGGGTGCTATAAGCCGAGGGGCTCCAAGTGAGGAAAGGAAACAAGGAAAAATAAAATGTCTGAAGAAAACAATAAGATAAATATAATTATCTCCTATATAAACTATAAAAACTTGAACAAAGCAAGAGGAGGAAAGTTAAAATAGAATAGTGTGCTCGAGTGTACCCACAAGCAAGAGAACTCTAACCCAACACAGTGGAAAACCATGGTTCAGAGGCCATGGCACTATCCAAGACTAGAGAACAATGGTGTGATTTTGGAGTGTCCTTCTCCTAGAAGAGTTGCTTACCATAGCTAAAGAGTCTCTTCTACCCTTACCAAGAGGAAAGTGGCTACTGTGCAATTACAGTGCAGTAGTTAACCCCTTGAGAGAAGAAAAATTGTTCGGTAATCTCAGTGTTGTCAGGTGTTTGAGGACAGAGGAGAATCTGAAAAGAATAGGCCAGACTATTCGCGTATGTGTAGGCAAAGGGAAAGTGAGCCGTAACAAGAGAGAAGAATCCAATGTAGTACTGACTGGCCAGTCAAAGAACCTCATACCTCTCTAGCGGTAGTATCTCAATGGGTGGCTGGTGCCCTGGCCAACCTACTACCTACAGCTGTTTCTAGTCCACTGCAGCGCAAAGGCCTCATACATGTCCATGGTTTGGGCTGCTTTCATCATCACGCTGGCCAACTGTGGATTGGTGATGGTGGGAGACTTTTGTCTGATCGCTCACAGCAAACCAACCTAGTATTAGTGGCCCTGACTAGTACAGCATTGCCCATCACGGAGATACACATACCCTTTCACCACGTTAAGGTATCCCCATGTTACGATCAGCCATTATCACAACGTAGATTATGTAAAATCTACTTCCATGTTTTATTTCCTTCGTTAATTAATTGAGCATAGAAAATAACAAAACAGTAAAAGCAAAAGAACATAATAGCTGGCAACATAATAATAGAAATTTACCAGAGTTTACAAGATTCATGAAATACTCACACTTCACCAATTTTATAATAATTTGCTGAAAATTATAAAGGCGATACTAGCCTTACCTTTATAAGTTTCTATGAAGCGAGAAACAGATGACGACGAAGCTCGGCCCCGAATTTTGAAGGATTTTTCAGGACGTAGTTTCAGATGTAAAAGATAAACAGGAACACAATTTCTGATGATATTCAATCTTCCAAGCTTTCCTTGTTATTTTATAGAGCAGCAACATTGTAATAATAGAAGAAATTTTGCAATACCACTGCAGGTATCATAGAAATGTCTCCACAAGAGCAATTTTAATACAGAGAAAATGATGCAAGTTTCTCCTGGAAACCTAACCAGTTTTCTTTATACTGTATATCAACCAGACCCGTTTTCTAGTTCTTGAAAATTCCCGAAGGATTATCACTCAATATATGCATCCAGACACTACGAGATTTTCTAGAATTTACCAGTGACTCTTGTTCTAGAATATGACATTTTTGAGTTACAAATCTTAAAATTTTTTCAATCTTAACATTATTTAACATATAAAAATAAACCTTTCTCACAGGTTCTAAAACAAAATATTGATAAATTTAATCTACATATAACTCCACTCTATTTCAATTTGGGGCTAAATTATTGTGTTTTACTGTTGAAAACCCATTATTTTACCAACATCTTCAGGTATACTCTACGCCTTAAAACCCCTTCATGTGGTATTTTTAGACTTTTACATGTGGAGTTTTACTCCATTTATATTTTATTCCTAAAATGGTGTTTGGTATGTACAGTACATGGACGATAATGGTTTTTAATTCATGCTAATATCCTCTTCAATCTTGTGTCGCTATATTTATGATTTCCCCAATATTCTTAATTAAATTGCACTGATATTTCCTAATGGTACATTAGACTTTATCATTTAATTGCTTTCTAGTATGTTGGTCATCATTACTAGATCAAAATGATTATATATGTACACATTTTCAATCAGTATAAAGAAGAACCTATACACTAACTGTTGTCATTACAATGGTGTATGTTGCTTTCTTATCTTTGATTTCTCTTTCAGTTAGTCTGTTTCGATCCCGAATTAGAACTACCAGGAGGAAGAGAACCAACAGACTGCCTCGTCTTTTCTTATGGAGTCTTCACCGACAGCTCCTTCGATGAAGCCATTGCCATCTTGCCTTGTGAAATTCACATGTTTGACATCTACAACTATACGCCGTCTGAAGTCTTAAAACGTCATCCACATAGTCATTTCCATCGAGTAAGTCAATCCCAAGGTTCTTGAAACATATTTAAAGACCAGTGGTCAATCCTATGTTAATTATGTCGCTTACTTAGGCTATGGCTATACGCATGTTATTGTACAACCCACGGTACAGATACAGTGCATTATTCTTATACGCACGCTTGGGTATTGATACGCAAGATGCTGTGGCACCTCTTATACACGCGAAGACGTATGCTCTGCCTCTCATACGGTGCGTAGCAAGATGTCATTTTTATTAAAAATTTTAAACATGAGCTCATGCATGTAAGTAGGCTACATAAGAGATCGTGCGAATAACCTCTTATAGGCACTATGTCGTGCATATATATATATATATATATATATATATATATATATATATATATATATATATATATATATATATATATATATATATATATATATATATATGAATGTATGTATATATATATATATATATATATATATATATATATATATATATATATGTATATATATATATATATATATATATATATATATATATATATATATATATATATATATATATATATATATATATATATATATATATATATATATACACTTAAGTAAATACGCAGCTAGCCCTCCTTCTTCGCGGGTTCGCTCTATACGGATTCAATCATTCACAATACAGAAAACTATACCATTTTAAATGAAAAAAATCACGTACTCCTGGCTTCGCAATAATTACTCTCGAGGGATGACATTTTTAAACCAACTGCGAAAAGTTAAACAACCCAACTTCATAGCTAACACGTGTAAACTATTCAGTGATAAAACTCTCTGTATAATTCTAATACAATAATAAAAATGATTAAAAGAAGTTCATACATATATTATGTTTAAGTAATATTTAATATATATGTAATATATAATATTGAGGATAAATATGAATATGCATTTCAATTAAAAGAAATGTCTGTCTGTCTGTCTGTCTGAATTTTTTTTTTAATATTTTGAAATTGGATAATTTCTATCTAATTATGTAGTATGCTTGAATAATTTTCTATTAGAATTGTTATTTCAATGAAAAAAGTACGGAAATTAGAATTTATTTAGAATTATCCGTAACTTTCTTAATTATTAACTAAGAAAAACTTTTTTTCCTAGATAAACATTTTAAAAATTAGCATCACATGATGATATGAAATTTGTTCAATTATAATTATCGAATGATTTAAGTTAATTTGACCAACACCATACTGAAACTTATTTTCACCCAATCTTGGAGATCAGGTTCCCTCTGTCATAAATCACTCACAGATGTCAACAGCTGTCATCCTTTTTTAATTTAAAAAAAAAAAAACATTTTTGGGGGAAATGGAAATTTTCATGACATATCTCATGGTCTTATCTTATGCTATGTTTAAAGAGATTTATTAAAAAAATGTATTTTTTCAATTATAAAATAAGAGGTACAGGAAAAAAATCATTTCTTTATGAAACAAACAAAATGATACTGTATCTGCTTATGGCCACGGCCAGGTGTCAATGATATCCCATGGAGAATTCTATTTCTATATAGAAAATAAATTCTATATAATTTACACGGGCTTAAATGTGTTGTCTTTTTCACTCTATTTATTATTTAAACTAAAATGCTTGTATTGATTTATTATGCAGGAAGGAATCAAATATTATGAAAAGGAAATAATAAGCTGAAGATTAAAATTTAATGTAAAGAAAAGGTGTTAAGTTATGTACATGTAACACATGTAACATAAGGATTTTTACTGAGAGAGAGAGAGAGAGAGAGAGAGAGAGAGAGAGAGAGAGAGAGAGAGAGAGAGAGAGAGAGAGATTTAAAATAAAACTTTGTAAAGATTTATTGAGATTTTAGTAATTTTTTGTTATCCTGTTCACTTGATCTTCTCTGTACACGACATGCTCAAACCACTGTAGTCTTCTTTACTGAATAGTTTTTAACACATGCTACTTTGACTGTCCCTGTAATATACTCATCTCAGATGCTGTCCCTTCTTGTGATTCCACATATCCATCTTAACATCCTCATTTCTGCAACTTCTAACTTCCTTTCTTGAGTGTTCTTTAATGGCCAAGTTTAAGTTCCATACACTAAACCTGGTCTAACTACACTTTTATAAAACCGTCCTTTCATCTTTGCAATAATCCTCTTATCCCATAATATTCCCGATGATCTTCTCCAGATCATACAAGCACACTGTATACTCTAGTTAATTTATTTTTTCAATGATAACATTGATACAAATGAGCTTTAAAGAGGAAGCCATATGAACCACAAGTATGTATGGAAATTATCAATTCTATTATTAAAATTTCATTTATTTCTATCCTGAAAGAGGTATGTGGAGATTTCTCTTATCAGTATTGAGAAACTTCAATTAACAATAGAATTACTGTATTCCCAGCACGTAAGAGTTGTGGGCTTTCTCCATTACGATTGCTAAAGAAGCTGCTTAAGGGATTTTATGTTTTTAAATTATTGATATAATTATTGAGTATAGATTATTCAAGTCTCTAGTAGACTTTCTTCTTTACTTGATCTTCCATAATGCAGTTCCTTGAATTTGATGCCTTATATATCTTTTATGGGATATGGAATACAAGAATGAGGTACTATACAAAAACAAGGAACAGTAAAGTAGGAATATGGCATCAAAACTTGGCAAGGCAGCTTGTATCTCATAGAATGGTTGACCACTGAAGGGTAAGCACCTCAAACCTCCCCCCACCAAAAAAAAAAAAAAAAAAAAAAAAAAAAAAAAAAAAAAAAAAAAATTGCTTCATGGCAGTTAGAATTCATACAAGATGAGAAGGCTTGAATTCAAGAAATAAATACTTCTCTGTAGATTGTTTTCAAGTGGCACCAATAATAATACTTGACAGCAATACAGTACCCTCAAGGTTGCGCCCAAGTACAATACATGCACATTTACACATCAAGACTACATTGATATCACAGTATAATTACCTTCCCTTGTATTAAATTTAACAATGGAAAAGTTAAAGATTTTATTATGAGGAGTTTTGGTACGGTTTTATATAAAATATTTTTTTTTTTTTCTGCAGACTGGAATAAGTGTCAATAACCAGGCTAATTTCTTCTCTAAAAAAAATTTGACGATTTTGGTGGATACACTCATTGGTCAAGTTGTGAAAAATGACTTAATTGGAAGACCAATGCACATCTTAAAGGTGAGTGATAATACGAGTACATTACTGTATAACATGAAAATGAGAAGATTTGTGAAGTTTTACCATTCAAAATTTGTATTTGTGAATGTGGCTGCATGCCATTCATAGTTTTCTAGTTCTGGAAATGATATGAGGATTTAGATCATGAGGGAAATTAGTTTTTTTTTTTTTTTATTAAATAAAGAGAATAACGAAACACGACGGAACACAAACTAATAAGGGAGTCAAGACCAAGTTTAGGTTTTTAAATGTCTGTAGGCTGCTACAAGTGAACGAGAGCAGTGCAGTCATTGTAACTTAATTCTTCTGATTTCAGTTTTATCTGGACAAAAAGCCTGATATCTATACTCTGTGTAGATTCATGTACAGAAGCACACTAACGTTTAAGGGTAGAAAGTGATTTCTTAATTTTTTTCTTAATTTTTTTTTTTTTTTTTTTTTTAGCAGAGTAGTAATTTGGGAACTAGTCAGCTGATGTGGAGCATAGCCAAATTAAAGAAGGACCTGAACCATAATAAGTAGCTAAGAATTTTTGAAACCAGCCTTTTTAAGGAGAAAAGGCA
Organism: Palaemon carinicauda; assembly: GCF_036898095.1. Lineage (NCBI taxonomy): Eukaryota > Metazoa > Arthropoda > Malacostraca > Decapoda > Palaemonidae > Palaemon > Palaemon carinicauda. The sequence continues at coordinate 13,967,562 of NC_090730.1, forward strand.
TGGAAATTGAAGAAGAAAAACTTGCGAAAGTGATGTGGTATTATGGGAGAGCATAATAAGGCAGGCAGTCTAACAATGAATAGGGGTAAAAAATGAGTGAGTCTTGGTAAAATTAAGGACTGGTCACATGAAGAAGCAAAAGTGCTCAAAATGTTGCAAATTAAAGTAAAAGTAAAGGCTATGCATGTCAAGGTTCTGTCTAATAATACAACAATAAGAATGGTATTCATGCTATTTCTCTTGTCATAAGTGTTTTGTCTGCTGGAAGACACACATGGATGCAAATAAAGGGATTCTAGATATATAAATTCTCGATAGCACATCTTTATTCTATAAATGAAACTAATCTCAAATATGAATCTGACTTTTGTTCTTCAATTTAAGCTTTAAACACACTCATAATTGAATATAGCTCGTTCCCTAATTCCCTGAAATTTCTTGTGTATTTTCATTTACAGATTGACATAGAAGATGCAGAATGGGATGTGATTAAAAGTCTGAAGGAAAATAAATTTTTAGAACTGATAGGGCAGGTAAGGTTACTATTCCTAATTTTTTTTAAGTCAAAACTTGTGACTTATTGTAATTTATTATTTAATCACAGTTTTGGTTTCCCAGGACTTTAACAAAGTTAGGAATTTAAAAATGATCATAAAAAGTGTAGAAAAATTTGTATTTTAGAAAATGTGCACAGAAAATGAAAAATAACACAAAGAATCACATGAATTAATGAAAATTCCTTTTCATGCATAGCCTAAAACATTTTCTCAACAGATCGCAATTGAAATTCATGCCCCAAGCCTGTTATCAATGAACATGAAAAGTTCTCAGAAGCTTAAATATGTTCAAGATCGCTATGACATTCTGAGGTTAATTGAGGTAAGAATAATGTTAAATGCAGTGTTTAATTGTTACGTTACATTTAAAGGAGTTGGAGATTGTATGCCTGCACTTGATAATCTTAAATTGAACTGTTTGGAAAAAAAATAGCCTTAAAAGCTGACAAGTTTTTGGGTTATTTTGAGACCAAATTAACAGAACAAGTTGTAAGTGATTTCATTCACAAGCAGAATTTTTTTTTTTTTTTTTTTTTTTTTTTTTTTTTTTTTTTTGTGATTAATAATGAAGTAATCCCAAAATGAGAACTAGATGCATTCCAAGAGTGTGGTCTGAAGTTCCGGCTCATAACCCCCAAGCCCCTACTCTATTTTCAGTCAGCTGATCTTATGAACACCAGTGAGCTTGCCTATATATGTATTGATATACAGATATTTCTACATACTATTGAAGTTGATTAGTTTTCCTATTCTGAATTTATTCAAAACTCTTTTTTTATATATATTGCACGCAAGTTTTCATCTTGAAAGTTCTAATTTAGGGAATTTACTGTATGAAGTAGTATACTGTATTATATAGAGAAGAAAGACAGATGTCATATGTAGATCAGGTCAAATATATAACTGATAATCTTTATAGGAGTGTGATGGAGGTAGGAGAGATATCATTTACATTGGTAAAATTGTGCAATTAAAGATGACTAGTTTACCACCTTGAAAGTCTCATTGTGGGTTGTCATTATAAAAAAATATCAGGCCCTCGAAAATCTTAACTCTTGCATTGTGAATTTCATCTTTAAAAAATACATTTTCAGATTTAAGACTCACTATTTAATAAAAATACAGCCCCCCCCCCCCCAAAAAAAAAGGGGGGGGGGGGAGTGAGTCAAAATATACAGATACGAAATTTAAGTCAAATAGAGAGTGGCAAGATAAAAAATCTGGTAACCTAAATATTTGGGAACCTCATGTTATACTTATGAGTTTTACAAAGCAATGATTTCTAATTTATCATTTCCAGAATCATGGCTTTCGAATGGTAGCTTATTGGGATAACCATCAACCTAATGCCTTTTATGATGAATCGGGAACCCGTCACGACGTATGTGGGGAGATGCTTTATGTTAACACTAATTGGTACAATTCTACTTTCAAAAGAACTTTGAAGGAAAACTATGGCTTTAAATTCAGGGTTCCAACTTAGTACAAATACAAACTCCCTTGTTTGTTTGTGATGTTTCATTTTCCTTGATAATTTTTCACCATTAGTACAGTATATCAAATTGCTTCTAAGGCAATACCAGGAAAGTTCAACCCTTATAATATCTGATTACCTCAGCATTTGACAGCATCAACAGCAAATCCTGCAAGGCAGTGAAACGATAGATATCGAAGGTGCTTTTATAGATCTGGCATATTACTACCAGAAGTCACAACAATTAGTATGGTACCATCGTTCTTACCTCTATGTGAGAGGGCAAAGTTTTCAGGGATTTAGGAACTGCAACTCATTAATGAGTAACTTGCTGCCAATGTTTCAAAATTGGTGCTGATGCGGAATTTATTCTAAAGCTTAAATCAAATGATTAGCATTAGAACCTGCAGCCAGTTACATACATAGACTGTAAAACAGCCTATCAGATGTGCCAAACCAACAGACGTACAGGCATCAAGGATGAGGCAAGGAGGATATATGATACTAGAGGAACAGAAAATAAAAGGAATAAATGGGTGGAAAGAATAAAAGATGGTGTGGAAAATACAGGGTGAGTTATTGTCATGCACACATCCAAAAGGTTCAATAAGCAAGGTTACTTACAATTGTTCTGGCTATGAAGAAAATGTTGTCATCTTCTGACTTGAACTGAAAAGCTGAAGGAACAGTTTCCACACCAACTGTTGAACTATGAAGATGGCAGTTGATAGCATACCCAATCCCTGAAAATTTAAAGGAATTTAGTTTACTCTGCAGGCAGTTCTAGTTAACTTTAAGATAGCATTTAAATTTTAATTCATTAACATATAGTAAACGAACAACAATGTAAGATAAGGGCAAGTATCACAAACCAACCTTTCATAACTTTTCTCAAAGAGATTTAATGGTACATTTAACGTCATGCAAAAATGCCTTAACTTTCAAGTTATTTCATCTCTGTTTTATCACAACCCATCCAGCACATAAATGTTTAAAATATGGTATAAAACCATATACAGTATTTGTCTACGGTGACTGTCTTGAGTGTCCCTATACTTACAGTCATTTATCTACGGAGAATTATATTTCCAAAGATGAACACACCACTAGAACTCAAAGGCATGAATTGTTCACTCTCTTCAAATTTTGTGAGAGCCGAGTTGGGAACAACTGACTAAATTTCCCAAGTGTGGCTATGAGATTGCTATTGACAAGCATTACTCTAGCCATTTATTCTTTTTTTATTAGCAAAACCATCGTTCTTTTAATCCCATTTTAATTCTTTCTGCTAAACATGCTTTATGATGATGGCTATCTGTAATGAAAAATAACTTATTTTTCTGAATAATAATTATCTGGTTTCTTAGTAATAAATAAAGCACTGAAGTACTGTCATAGTTTCCGAGTTTTCAAAATTTCTTTACACACAGTACGACCTCATACAGGAATTTGCCATCCGAGGCCTACCAAATAGGAACCAATGTTAACATTACCTACGATAATTCACTCAACAACAGCAAACATTTCCAACTTTGCTCCATTAATCCTCCAGCCCTAGTTTTTATTTTTTTTATTCAGGATTAATCATAGATCTTTGGTATTCATATTTGTTTATGGGCCATAGGTTCTAATAAAAATGATTGTTGTTATTATTATTATTATTATTATTTTTATTATTGTTATTATTATTATGAATGTTGTTTTTGTTATAATAAAGAAAGTCGATGCAGCCTTTATATTCCATTTTACTCGTTTAAAAGGGGGTCAACTAAAGTATCATTATTGATATTATTATTACAGTATTATTATTATCATCATTATTATTATTAATATTATTATTATCATTATTATTATTGTTTGTTTTGTTTTTGTTGTCGTTTAAATGAAAAAAGTTGACGGTCATTATATTAAATACAATTCGTTTGAAGAAATGTTTCTTTAAAATATTTATTCACATGAGTACCCAGATTAAGAAATGACATTTAAAAACAACTCTGATGGACTCCGATAGCTTAAGCGGTGTTTCCAATTGCTTTCCACAATGTGCATGTAAGTTTTACAAACAACTTGGTTATTACCTTTTTCTTATTAATATATTAAAACTCTAAGCATTTCATAATTATAGAATAAAATAGAGGTTTAGGTTATTTTCCTTTCACATTGCTGATCTAGGTAATTTCCATAGTTTGTTCATCAGTAGCATATACATTTCTATGATAACTATGGATAGCTTTGGTGGGTGAATAAAGTATTATTATTATTATTATTATTATTATTATTATTATTATTATTATTATTATTATTATTATTACTAGCCAAGCTACAACCCTAGTTGGAAAAGCAAGATGCTATAAGCCCAAAGGCTCCAACAGGGAAAAATAGCCCAGTGAGGAAAGGAAATAAGGAAATAAATAAATGATGATAATAAATTGATAATATATCATTCTAAAAACAGTAACAGCGTCAAAACAGATATGTCCTATATAAACTATAAACAACGTCAAAAACAGATATGTCATATATAAACAATAAAAAGACTCATGTCACCCTGGTCAACATAAAAAGATTAAGAAAGATTTAGTTACCTAATTTCTAATTTTTCAGAATTCACAAGTTTCAAAAATGTTTCGTGTTTAGAAGTACTAGCAACCTTTCCATAATCATTAACCCTTGTGAATAGTGAATAGTGATTGGAAACAGCACTTTTGCCACCAGAGTTGTTTTTAAATGCCATCTCGTAGTCTCGGTAATGTAAATATGAATAAATATACTGTACTTAAGATATACATTGAAATGTATATCAAGCTTAATGTCAAGGAAAACTTAAGGTTTGTGTATCTCAAAGCTTTACTGGAGTTCAGTAAAAGTTAGCAAAACAAAATCAATACACTCAATATACAGTATTGTAGAATATAAGTGCTTTTTATGAATGCAACATCGATTTTCAGTGAAAGTTATAGAAAATGACATTAGGATGCCTTAATGCACTTTACTTGCACTTGTCAGACATTCATATTTCCCCGACACTTCAAACCCTGACCCTGGTTTTCTTCCTCCATCTAATGGATGGTAAGGTTGCATACACTAAAGGCACTAACGAGTCTGAGCGGGACTCGAACCCCCGTCTGGCAAACACCAGGCAGAGACGTTACCAATCAAGCTTCAGCAATGACATGACAATCTAATCCTAATGAAAAAACAGTGAGGCCAAATTGAAAGATATTTCTTTTTACTCAAAGTTGGAACATTGTATTCACGAAAAACCATTCAAATAAAAATCTTAAATCTTTTAACCATAAAATACACTCGCTAAGTCACTAAGGTGTCAACATACATTCAAACGTCTGCTAACCAGTAACACTAATCTTTCAATCTAACGTAAATCACTAATCAATTGATAAAATATATACCATTGTCGAAACAGCGTGGTTGTTATAAAAGGAATGAAAAGGAATAACAGCTGTTTGTTTAACCAAAGGCTTGCGCAAGAGAGTCTGAAGAAACTATGTTAATAGGATTGCATGAGAGTAGCTGTGTCTCGAAAAGCACTAAAAATGACAATGTCTCAATAAAAAAAACATCCCAAATTTAAGTCAACACTTTGTTCCCAAAACGCACGAGAAGCCACCTTTCTCCCAGCATGAAAAAACAAGACGATTATATGGTGAAATTCGCAAAATACAATTTCAATGGAAATTTCTAAAAGCAAAAGACCAATATCATCACTACACTTAGCTAATATCTACTTATGATACTGACATTGTAACAACTACCCTAAGAGAAGAGATAGCAATGCTGCATTTTTATATCTAACCTATGATGAGACTTGGCATCATTGCATTGATACATCTAACCTAAGAAAAGACTTGGCACCACTGCATTGATATATCTTACCTAAGAAACTTGGCACCACTGCATTGTTATATCTAACTTAAGAAGAGACTTGGCAACACTGCATTGATACACCTTACCTCAGAAATGTGGCACCACTGCATTGATATATCTAACCTAAGAAACTTGGCAACCCTGTATTGATATATCTAAAATAAGAAGAGACTTGGCACCACAGCGTTGATATACCTTATCTAAGAAACTTGGCATACTGCATTGCTATATCTAACCTAAGAAGAGACTTGGCACCACTGCATTGATATATCTTACCTAAGAAACTTGGCACCACTGCGTTGTTATATCTAACTTGAGAAGAGACTTGGCAACACTGCATTGATACACCTTACCTCAGAAATTTGGCACCACTGCATTGATATATCTAACCTAAGAAACTTGGCAACCCTGTATTGATATATCTAAAATAAGAAGAGACTTGGCACCACAGCGTTGATATACCTTATCTAAGAAACTTGGCAATACTGCATTGCTATATCTAACCTAAGAAGAGACTTGGCACCACTGCATTGATATATATTACCTAAGAAACTTGGCAAGGCTGCGTTGGTATTTCTAACTTAAGAAGAGACTTGGCAACACTGCATTGATATATCTTACCTAAGAAATCTGGCAACACTGTTTTGATATATCTAACCTAAGAAACTTGGCAACACTGTATTGATATATCTAACATAAGAGACTTGGCACCACTGTGTTGATATACCTTATCTAAGAAACTTGGCAATACTGCATTGCTATATCTAACCTAAGAAGAGACTTGGCACCACTGCATTGATATATATTACCTAAGAAACTTGGCAAGGCTGCGTTGGTATTTCTACCTTAAGAAGAGACTTGGCAACACTGCATTGATATATCTTACCTAAGAAATCTGGCAACACTGTATTGATATATCTAACCTAAGAAACTTGGCAACACTGTATTGATATATCTAACATAAGAGACTTGGCACCACTGTGTTGATATACCTTATCTAAGAAACTTGGCAATACTGCATTGCTATATCTAACCTAAGAAGAGACTTGGCACCACTGCATTGATATATATTACCTAAGAAACTTGGCAAGGCTGCGTTGCTATTTCTAACTTAAGAAGAGACTTGGCAACACTGCATTGATATATCTTACCTAAGAAATCTGGTACCACTGCATTGATATATCTAACCTAAGAAACTTGGCAACACTGTATTGATATATCTAGCTTAATAAGAGACTTGGCACCACTGCATTAATATATCTAACCTAAGAAGGGACTTGGCACAATTGCATTGATGTATCTTACCTAAGAAACTTGGCAATGCTGCGTTGGTATTTCTACCTTAAGAAGAGACTTGGCAACATTGCATTGATATATCTTTACAAAACTTAGCAACACTGTCTTGATATAACTAACCTAAGAAGACTTGGCACCACTGCATTAATATATCTAACTTAAGAAGAGAGATAGCAAAACTGCATTGACATATTTCCTAAGAAACTTGGCAACACTGTTGATATACCTAACCTAAGAAGAAACTTGGCACACTGCATTGATATATCTTACCAAAGAAACATGGCAACACTGGGTTGATGTATTTAATCTAAGAAGAGACTTGGCCCCTTTGCATTGATACTCGTATATCTTCAAGAAACTTGGCAACACTGTGTTGATATAGCTAATATAAGAAGACTTGGCACCACTGGGTTAATAAATCTTACTTAAGAAGAGAGATGGCAACACTGCACTGACATCTTTCCTAAGAAATTTGGCATTACTGTGTTGATATACCTAACTTAAGAAGAGACTTGGTACACTGTACTTGATAAATCTAATATAAAAAGAGAGATGGCAACACTGCACTGATATATCTAACTTAAGAAGAGACTTGGAACACTGCATTGATATATCAACTTAAGAAGAGACTTGGAAACTTCATTGATATATCAACTTAGGAAGAGACTTGGAAATACTGAATTGATATATCAACTTAAGAGACTTGGCACCACTGCATTGATATATCATTGTATTGATAACTGTAACCAAAGAAGAGAGATGGCAACGCTGCATTGATAAATCTAATCGAAGAAGAGATTTGACCTAAATGAAGAAGAGATTTGGCAACAATAAAGGTTCAAAGGACACTCATGAGAGGCAGAAGCAAGGTATAAGAAATTGCCCTAAAGACTGGCCATATATACATATGACCAGTGCCCAAACCCCTCCACCCAAGCTAGGACTAGGGAGTGCCAGGCCATGGTTGCTGATGACGCAGCAGGTAAAGCTACAGGCTCACCCGAACCCCCTATCTTTAGCTCACAAGGATAGTGAGGTTGCAGACATTCAAAACAGTCTTTGGATCTATCAATTATTACAAAGAAATAATCCAGAATATTTTCTAAAATATGGTCGTTTCGTCGTCTGTATGATCATTTAAGTGGCCGAAGAGAAATTCTAATTTTATAATTACAATTTAGTCTGAATAGCCTACCAATCAATTTCTAAATATTTAAGAAAGCAAAATATGTGACAATTTCATATAATCGCTATCAGATACAAATAAATGACAGTATTACTTTTAATACGAACCCCCAAAAACGCATATATTTTGTAAAAGAATTCCAGTAAAAACATGCCGGTATGGAGAAAAAAAGTAACTATTTAGCAAATAAATTTCCACTTGTCAACATTTCTAACAGATTATCTGAAAAAAAAAAAAACCGTTACTTAATCAGATATATATATATATATATATATATATATATATATATATATATATATATATATATATATATATATATATATATATATATATATATATGCGTAAAAACCACATGAAAACGTGATGCTCAGATGCAGAAGAACCACAGGGAAAATGAAAATACGAAATATACGATTAAGTCCTGACTAGTTTCGTGATACTTCTTCAGAGGACTGATTTATTGATAAAATGTAAAGAAACCTCTGTCAATAAATCAGTCCTCTGAAGAAGCATCACGAAACTAGTCAGGACTTAATCGTAGATTTCGTATTTTCATTTTCCCTGTGGTTCTTCTGCATATATATATATATATATATATATATATATATATATATATATATATATATATATATATATATATATGTATATATATATATATATATATATATATATATATATATATATATATATATATATATATATATATATAGATTTCATATATAAACTATAAAAACTTTAAAAAACAAGAGGAAGAAAATTAAGATAACATAGGGCACCTGAGTGTACCCTCAAGCAAGAGAACTCTAACACAAGACAGTGGAAGGCCATGGTACAGAGGCTACGGCACTACCCAAGGCTAGAGAACAATAGTTTGATTTTGGAGTGTCCTTCTCATAGAAGAGCTGCTTACCATAGCTTAAGTATCTCTTCTACCCTTACCAAAAGCAAAGTAGCCACTGAACAATTACATTGCAGTAGTTGACCTCTTGAGCGAACAGGAATTGTTTGGTAACCTCAGTAGTAGTAGTAGTAGTAGAAGTAGTAGTAGTAGTAGTAGTAGTAGTAGTTGTAGTAGTAGTAGTAGTAGTAGTAGTAAGAATAATAATTATAATGATAATAACTAGAGGGGCACTCAGTAGAGTGCAGACCTCCGCCGTGGCAGCTTATTTCTTGACCTGTTCCTTGACCTTGACCTTAACATGCATTAATTTGCGTGGATTTTCATACACTCAAATTTGAACCGAGTTTGAAGTATTTGTGACTACGATGTCCAAACTTATGGCTGATTACGTGAATTGGACATTTTGCTTGACTGTGACCTCGACCTTTAACCTTGACCTTCCAAAATTTAACTATTTCCAGCTTTTTACATATCAGTTAATCCCTGCAAGTTTCATTACTCTACGATTAAAATTATGGCCAGGAAGCTGTTCACAAACACACACATACACACACACAAACATACATACAGGGCCGAAAACATACAGTCCTTCCAACTTCGTAGGCGGAGGTAATAAATATTAGTATTCAAGTAGTTAATTTTCACCATTTACTCACTGAGAGAGAGAGAGAGAGAGAGAGAGAGAGAGAGAGAGAGAGAGAGAGAGAGAGAGAGAGAGAGATGGATGGGTGTAGTCACGTGAGCAAGAAGGAATGAAATATAACATCAAGAGGATTTTACACAAAGATGGATTCTTGATTGGAGCCTCAATGAATCTAACAGAACAGGAGTCATGGCGACGTTCGAAGACATTAAGAAATTCCAGAATGTCTACGGACGTCATCAATGAAACCGGAGTCGAGAGGCTTCGTGGAAGATTCCATTTACTTTTATTATTATTATTATTATTATTATTATTATTATTATTATTATTATTATTAGTAGTAGTAGTAGTAGTAGTAGTAGTAGTAGTAGTATTAAAAGCTTAGTTCGTCACTTGCTGTGAAATCAGAGAATCAAATTTGTCACGACGGAGCCGTGAAGATCTGAAGACTTGGTGGGAATATTTCCTTCAAGGATCTACTGTAATCGGTTTTTTCATTTTTTTTAAAAATAAGCCTACTTCTCGAATTAGGAACGATACGCATTAGCTATGTTTATTACAATGAAGAAATACTTGTTTTCCAGTATCGCAACAGGTAAACTGAGCCAATTGTTTATTCGTTATAATAGAGGAGAAAAAGAAAAGAGAAAGTCAGACGAAATAGAAAGAATTAAAATGAATCTCAGAGTTAGAAAACCCCAACAGATATGCAACCCTGGGGAAGACATCAACTTGACTGGTGGGGGAAAAGACGTATTTAGGAACATAAGGGAGAAACTTAGACGAGTAAAGGAGGATTCCTGTAAGGATAAAGAAAAATTCCATAGGGAGAGAGAGAAATGCCTTCAATTAAGAAAAGCTCTCGATGGAGAAAGCCAGACATCTATCGGGGATCGGGGAATGCACGCAATGGCGAAAAGCGCCTTTGGCAAGGAACGAAAAGCATTAGATAGTCTGAGAAAAACACTTCAGCAGGAAACTAGTGAATTCGTGAATGCAAGAAAGGCCTTAGCGCGTCAGAAAGAAGTCTTGATGCCGGATATGAGGGAAGAGGAAGACGAGTCTATTTCGGAAGATGAGAATCAGAAAGGTAAAGAACTCGCCGCAAGTGGGGATGAGATTTGGAGAAATATACGAGATGAAATTGAAGATGTGAAAGACAAATCTAGTGAGACGGCGGCAAAAAACAACGAAAAAAGAGACAATGAAGAAGAAAAGGACGAAGAACAAGGTCCGGTGAATAGGACTTGGGGAAATTCATCTTATGAAAAGAAAGAACTGCAGAACAGCGAAGAAAGCAACAATGAAATAGAAGATAACAACTTCGAGCGGATGATAGGAAGGATGGAGGATGGGGCGAACGAACTGCAAGTCATACAACCAACTTATGCCGAATGTCAGGCGAAGATGTCGGAATTTCCCGGCAAGTGGAAACTATACAGGGAAGTCCTTGCTCTTGGATATGACGCCGTGTGCATCCGTTCAGTAAAGTTCAATAGAGAAAACAGGATACGACGTGATAAGTATGCTGCTTACCATCTTTTGAAATTCCCAGACATGCAAGATCCTGTTTACGTAAAGGTATTCGAAAAGATGGAAGATAATGAGGACAAAGAGTTGTTCCTGACTGAACTGAAGAATATAGAAAAGGTGTCCGGTATAAATGGAACGCCTTTTGTTCACGCTGTGGCGCCAATGAGACCCTATGCAATAATTATGAAGTATGAAGGTGAACCAATAACACAATGGATAACCAATAATTATGATAAGACCCTTACCGTTCTCACTATGTTTAAGTCTCTGGCTAGTAATTTAAGAGATGTCCACAAAACCGCACGCATGACTCACAATGGTCTGGGTGACTATACCATAGCGGTCAATGCTAATACCTGCGAGCCAGTGATCACGAACTTCCAAAAAGCTACCCCGTTGAGCAATTACGTTTGTAAAAGGAAATGGAAGAAATCCGTAGACATACATAAGTTCTGCTGCCTCGTGTGGTCATTTGCGTTGGCCACGAAAGATAAAGTAATTATACATACGATATCTGATTTAATGTGTATCGTAAAAAGACCGAAAAGTATGGCTCAAATGTGTGAGAAACTCGGCGAAATTATTGAAGAGTTAAAAAACTTATACCCTGAGGATGATGATGATGATGACATCTGGTAAGTCCATCATTCAAATGAATGCGAAAAGTCCAACATTCAAAGGAATACGAACACTAAAAAATCAATATTAGAATATATTGATATCATGGATGTTTTCAGCCAGTAAGGTTTCTCAAAAAAAAAAAAAAAAAAAAAAAAAAAAAAAAAAAAAAAAAAAAAAAAAAAAGCAGCGTTCTTCACACAGAAAAAACTTGGCTTCTTCTAGTATGCTATGTTCCTTGATGGGGAGGTACAGGGTCTTTGTCAAGAGAACAATTGGTCGGATATCTAGATCTATTTCGGCGGATACTTTCCTTCGGGTGGTTCTGTTGGAATAATCTAGAAGACCGGCTATGCAGAGGGAAGAGGCTAAGCTTTTTCTAGTGACGAATGAAGTCCTTAGACAAAAGGAGGGAGAGAGAGAGAGAGAGAGAGAGAGAGAGAGAGAGAGAGAGAGAGAGAGAGAGAGAGATGAATATAGTGTTCGTTTAAAGACCTTTCTATAATATAAAAATTATAAGGGAAAGAAAGTTGAAATGACAAAAAATATTACAGCTAACCAGAAATGGAAACATTAAATTTCGTCGCAGATGTCTTGACAGTGTTAATATCCATCCAAGTACACCCTAATAAAGTGATTTAATATATGACGTTACCATATATCATAACCAGGCTTGAAAGATGACGAGCTAAACTGCTCAATATGGAAGATGAATGGAAAGCCAGTCCTTTTCTTGTGAGAAGATGTAGACAAAGAAGAAGAAGACATAAAAGTAAGAAAAAATGCACACAAAGAAAAAGAAGAAGACATAAAAGAGGGAAAACATATAAACAAAGAAGAACACAAAGCATACAAGTGGGAAAAGATGTAGACGAAGAAGAAGGCATGAAAGTGGGAAAAAAAGCAGACAAAGAAAAAGACCATCATAATGGATACCTGGCATGCTAGTCCAGTATGATGGATGCTGCCCATCATAAGGGATACCTGGCATGTTAGTCCAGTATGATGGATGCTGCCCATCATAAGGGATACCTGGCATGCTAGTCCAGTATGATGGATGCTGCCCATCATAAGGGATACCTGGCATGTTAGTCCAGTATGATGGATGCTGCCCATCATAAGGGATACCTGGCATGCTAGTCCAGTATGATGGATGCTGCCCATCATAAGGGATACCTGGCATGCTAGTCCAGTATGATGGATGCTGCCCATCATAATGAATACCTGGCATGTCAGTCCAGTATGATGGATGCTGCCCATCATAATGGATACCTGGCATGCTAGTCCAGTATGATGGATGCTGCCCATCATAATGGATACCTGGCATGTCAGTCCAGTATGATGGATGCTGCCCATCATAAGGGATACCTGGCATGCTAGTCCAGTATGATGGATGCTGCCCATCATAAGGGATACCTGGCATGCTAGTCCAGTATGATGGATGCTGCCCATCATAAGGGATACCTGGCATGTCAGTCCAGTATGATGGATGCTGCCCATCATAATGGATACCTGGCATGCTAGTCCAGTATGATGGATGCTGCCCATCATAATGAATACCTGGCATGCTAGTCCAGTATGATGGATGCTGCCCATCATAATGAATACCTGGCATGCTAGTCCAGTATGATGGATGCTGCCCATCATAAGGGATACCTGGCATGTCAGTCCAGTATGATGGATGCTGCCCATCATAATGAATACCTGGCATGCTAGTCCAGTATGATGGATGCTGCCCATCATAAGGGATACCTGGCATGTCAGTCCAGTATGATGGATGCTGCCCATCATAATGAATACCTGGCATGTCAGTCCAGTATGATGGATGCTGCCCATCATAATGGATACCTGGCATGTCAGTCCAGTATGATGGATGCTGCCCATCATAAGGGATACCTGGCATGTCAGTCCAGTATGATGGATGCTGCCCATCATAAGGGATACCTGGCATGCTAGTCCAGTATGATGGATGCTGCCCATCATAATGGATACCTGGCATGTTAGTCCAGTATGATGGATGCTGCCCATCATAAGGGATACCTGGCATGCTAGTCCAGTATGATGGATGCTGCCCATCATAATGAATACCTGGCATGTCAGTCCAGTATGATGGATGCTGCCCATCATAAGGGATACCTGGCATGCTAGTCCAGTATGATGGATGCTGCCCATCATAATGGATACCTGGCATGTTAGTCCAGTATGATGGATGCTGCCCATCATAAGGGATACCTGGCATGCTAGTCCAGTATGATGGATGCTGCCCATCATAAGGGATACCTGGCATGCAAGTCGAGTATGATGGATGCTGCCCATCATAAGGGATACCTGGCATGTCAGTCCAGTATGATGGATGCTGCCCATCATAAGGGATACCTGGCATGCTAGTCCAGTATGATGGATGCTGCCCATCATAATGGATACCTGGCATGCTAGTCCAGTATGATGGATGCTGCCCATCATAAGGGATACCTGGCATGCTAGTCGAGTATGATGGATGCTGCCCATCATAAGGGATACCTGGCATGTCAGTCCAGTATGATGGATGCTGCCCATCATAAGGGATACCTGGCATGCTAGTCGAGTATGATGGATGCTGCCCATCATAAGGGATACCTGGCATGTCAGTCCAGTATGATGGATGCTGCCCATTATAATGAATACCTGGCATGCTAGTCCAGTATGATGGATGCTGCCCATCATAATGGATACCTGGCATGCTAGTCCAGTATGATGGATGCTGCCCATCATAATGGATACCTGGCATGTCAGTCCAGTATGATGGATGCTGCCCATCATGAGGGATACCTGGCATGCTAGTCCAGTATGATGGATGCTGCCCATCATAAGGGATACCTGGCATGCTAGTCCAGTATGATGGATGCTGCCCATCATAAGGGATACCTGGCATGTCAGTCCAGTATGATGGATGCTGCCCATCATAAGGGATACCTGGCATGTCAGTCCAGTATGATGGATGCTGCCCATCATAATGGATACCTGGCATGTCAGTCCAGTATGATGGATGCTGCCCATCATGAGGGATACCTGGCATGCTAGTCCAGTATGATGGATGCTGCCCATCATAAGGGATACCTGGCATGCTAGTCCAGTATGATGGATGCTGCCCATCATAAGGGATACCTGGCATGTCAGTCCAGTATGATGGATGCTGCCCATCATAAGGGATACCTGGCATGCTAGTCGAGTATGATGGATGCTGCCCATCATAAGGGATACCTGGCATGTCAGTCCAGTATGATGGATGCTGCCCATTATAATGAATACCTGGCATGCTAGTCCAGTATGATGGATGCTGCCCATCATAATGGATACCTAGCATGCTAGTCCAGTATGATGGATGCTGCCCATCATAATGGATACCTGGCATGCTAGTCCAGTATGATGGATGCTGCCCATCATAAGGGATACCTAGCATGCTAGTCCAGTATGATGGATGCTGCCCATCATAATGGATACCTGGCATGCTAGTCCAGTATGATGGATGCTGCCCATCATAAGGGATACCTGGCATGTCAGTCCAGTATGATGGATGCTGCCCATCATGAGGGATACCTGGCATGCTAGTCCAGTATGATGGATGCTGCCCATCATGAGGGATACCTGGCATGCTAGTCCAGTATGATGGATGCTGCCCATCATAAGGGATACCTGGCATGTCAGTCCAGTATGATGGATGCTGCCCATCATAAGGGATACCTGGCATGTCAGTCCAGTATGATGGATGCTGCCCATCATAAGGGATACCTGGCATGTCAGTCCAATATGATGGATGCTGCCCATTATAATGAATACCTGGCATGCTAGTCCAGTATGATGGATGCTGCCCATCATAATGGATACCTAGCATGCTAGTCCAGTATGATGGATGCTGCCCATCATAATGGATACCTGGCATGCTAGTCCAGTATGATGGATGCTGCCCATCATAAGGGATACCTAGCATGCTAGTCCAGTATGATGGATGCTGCCCATCATAATGGATACCTGGCATGCTAGTCCAGTATGATGGATGCTGCCCATCATAAGGGATACCTGGCATGTCAGTCCAGTATGATGGATGCTGCCCATCATGAGGGATACCTGGCATGCTAGTCCAGTATGATGGATGCTGCCCATCATGAGGGATACCTGGCATGCTAGTCCAGTATGATGGATGCTGCCCATCATAAGGGATACCTGGCATGCTAGTCCAGTATGATGGATGCTGCCCATCATAAGGGATACCTGGCATGTCAGTCCAGTATGATGGATGCTGCCCATCATGAGGGATACCTGGCATGCTAGTCCAGTATGATGGATGCTGCCCATCATGAGGGATACCTGGCATGCTAGTCCAGTATGATGGATGCTGCCCATCATAAGGGATACCTGGCATGCTAGTCCAGTATGATGGATGCTGCCCATCATGAGGGATACCTGGCATGCTAGTCCAGTATGATGGATGCTGCCCATCATAAGGGATACCTGGCATGTCAGTCCAGTATGATGGATGCTGCCCATCATAAGGGATACCTGGCATGCTAGTCCAGTATGATGGATGCTGCCCATCATAAGGGATACCTGGCATGTCAGTCCAGTATGATGGATGCTGCCCATCATAAGGGATACCTGGCATGCTAGTCCAGTATGAT
Organism: Palaemon carinicauda; assembly: GCF_036898095.1. Classification (NCBI taxonomy): domain Eukaryota; kingdom Metazoa; phylum Arthropoda; class Malacostraca; order Decapoda; family Palaemonidae; genus Palaemon; species Palaemon carinicauda. The sequence goes on from NC_090730.1 coordinate 13,984,310, forward strand.
GGATGCTGCCCATCATAAGGGATACCTGGCATGCTAGTCCAGTATGATGGATGCTGCCCATCATAAGGGATACCTGGCATGTCAGTCCAGTATGATGGATGCTGCCCATCATAAGGGATACCTGGCATGCTAGTCCAGTATGATGGATGCTGCCCATCATAAGGGATACCTGGCATGTCAGTCCAGTATGATGGATGCTGCCCATCATAATGGATACCTGGCATGCTAGTCCAGTATGATGGATGCTGCCCATCATAATGGATACCTGGCATGTCAGTCCAGTATGATGGATGCTGCCCATCATGAGGGATACCTGGCATGTCAGTCCAGTATGATGGATGCTGCCCATCATGAGGGATACCTGGCATGCTAGTCCAGTATGATGGATGCTGCCCATCATGAGGGATACCTGGCATGCTAGTCCAGTATGATGGATGCTGCCCATCATAAGGGATACCTGGCATGTCAGTCCAGTATGATGGATGCTGCCCATCATAAGGGATACCTGGCATGCTAGTCCAGTATGATGGATGCTGCCCATCATAAGGGATACCTGGCATGTCAGTCCAGTATGATGGATGCTGCCCATCATAAGGGATACCTGGCATGCTAGTCCAGTATGATGGATGCTGCCCATCATAAGGGATACCTGGCATGTCAGTCCAGTATGATGGATGCTGCCCATCATAAGGGATACCTGGCATGTCAGTCCAGTATGATGGATGCTGCCCATCATAATGGATACCTGGCATGCTAGTCCAGTATGATGGATGCTGCCCATCATAAGGGATACCTGGCATGTCAGTCCAGTATGATGGATGCTGCCCATCATAATGGATACCTGGCATGCTAGTCCAGTATGATGGATGCTGCCCATCATAAGGGATACCTGGCATGCTAGTCCAGTATGATGGATGCTGCCCATCATAATGAATACCTGGCATGTCAGTCCAGTATGATGGATGCTGCCCATCATAATGGATACCTGGCATGCTAGTCCAGTATGATGGATGCTGCCCATCATAATGGATACCTGAAATGTCAGTCCAGTATGATGGATGCTGCCCATCATGAGGGATACCTGGCATGTCAGTCCAGTATGATGGATACTGCCCATCATGAGGGATACCTGGCATGCTAGTCCAGTATGATGGATGCTGCCCATCATGAGGGATACCTGGCATGCTAGTCCAGTATGATGGATGCTGCCCATCATAAGGGATACCTGGCATGCTAGTCCAGTATGATGGATGCTGCCCATCATAAGGGATACCTGGCATGTCAGTCCAGTATGATGGATGCTGCCCATCATAAGGGATACCTGGCATGCTAGTCCAGTATGATGGATGCTGCCCATCATAAGGGATACCTGGCATGTCAGTCCAGTATGATGGATGCTGCCCATCATAAGGGATACCTGGCATGCTAGTCCAGTATGATGGATGCTGCCCATCATAAGGGATACCTGGCATGTCAGTCCAGTATGATGGATGCTGCCCATCATAATGGATACCTGGCATGCTAGTCCAGTATGATGGATGCTGCCCATCATAAGGGATACCTGGCATGCTAGTCCAGTATGATGGATGCTGCCCATCATAATGAATACCTGGCATGTCAGTCCAGTATGATGGATGCTGCCCATCATAAGGGATACCTGGCATGCTAGTCCAGTATGATGGATGCTGCCCATCATAAGGGATACCTGGCATGCTAGTCCAGTATGATGGATGCTGCCCATCATAAGGGATACCTGGCATGCTAGTCCAGTATGATGGATGCTGCCCATCATAATGAATACCTGGCATGCTAGTCCAGTATGATGGATGCTGCCCATCATAAGGGATACCTGGCATGTCAGTCCAGTATGATGGATGCTGCCCATCATAAGGGATACCTGGCATGTCAGTCCAGTACGATGGATGCTGCCCATCATAATGAATACCTGGCATGCCAGTCCAGTACGATGGATGCTGCCCATCATAAGGGATACCTGGCATGCTAGTCCAGTATGATGGATGCTGCCCATCATAATGGATACATGGCATGCTAGTCCAGTATGATGGATGCTGCCCATCATAATGGATACCTGGCATGTCAGTCCAGTATGATGGATGCTGCCCATCATAATGAATACCTGGCATGTCAGTCCAGTATGATGGATGCTGCCCATCATAAGGGATACCTGGCATGCTAGTCCAGTATGATGGATGCTGCCCATCATAATGAATACCTGGCATGCCAGTCCAGTATGATGGATGCTGCCCATCATAAGGGATACCTGGCATGCCAGTCCAGTATGATGGATGCTGCCCATCATAAGGGATACCTGGCATGTCAGTCCAGTACGATGGATGCTGCCCATCATAAGGGATACCTGGCATGTCAGTCCAGTACGATGGATGCTGCCCATCATAATGGATACCTGGCATGCTAGTCCAGTATGATGGATGCTGCCTATCATAAGGGATACCTGGCATGTCAGTCCAGTACGATGGATGCTGCCCATCATAAGGGATACCTGGCATGCTAGTCCAGTATGATGGATGCTGCCCATCATAATGGATACATGGCATGCTAGTCCAGTATGATGGATGCTGCCCATCATAATGGATACCTGGCATGTCAGTCCAGTATGATGGATGCTGCCCATCATAATGGATACCTGGCATGCTAGTCCAGTATGATGGAAGCTGCCCATCATAATGGATACCTGGCATGCTAGTCCAGTATGATGGATGCTGCCCATCATAATGGATACCTGGCATGGTAGTCCAGTATGATGGATGCTGCCCATCATAATGGATACCTGGCATGTCAGTCCAGTATGATGGATGCTGCCCATCATAAGGGATACCTGGCATGCTAGTCCAGCATGATGGATGCTGCCCATCATAAGGGATACCTGGCATGCTAGTCCAGTATGATGGATGCTGCCCATCATAAGGGATACCTGGCATGTCAGTCCAGTATGATGGATGCTGCCCATCATAATGGAAACCTGGCATGTCAGTCCAGTATGATGGATGCTGCCCATCATAAGGGATACCTGGCATGCTAGTCCAGTATGATGGATGCTGCCCATAATAAGGGATACCTGGCATGTCAGTCTAGTATGATGGATGCTGCCCATCATATGGGATACCTGGCATGCAAGTCCAGTATGATGGATGCTGCCCATCATAATGGATACCTGGCATGTCAGTCTAGTATGATGGATGCTGCCCATCATATGGGATACCTGGCATGCTAGTCCAGTATGATGGATGCTGCCCATCATAATGGATACCTGGCATGCTAGTCAAGTATGATGGATGCTGCCCATCATAATGGATACATGGCATGTCAGTCCAGTATGATGGATGCTGCCCATCATAATGGATACCTGGCATGCTAGTCCAGTATGGTGGATGCTGCCCATCATAATGAATACCTGGCATGCTAGTCCAGTATGGTGGATGCTGCCCATCATAATGGATACCTGGCATGTCAGTCCAGTATGGTGGATGCTGCCCATCATAATGGATACCTGGCATGCCAGTCCAGTATGATGGATGATGCTCATCATAATGGATACCTGGCATGTCAGTCCAGTATGATGGATGCTGCCCATCATAATGGATACCTGGCATGTCAGTCCAGTATGATGGATGCTGCCCATCATAATGGATACCTGGCATACTAGTCCAGTATGGTGGATGATGCTCATCATAATGGAAAACATCGACCAGACATAAACGTGGGAAAAGATGCACACAAAGAAGAAAGCCATCATAATGGATACCTGGCATGTTAGTCCAGTATGATGGATGCTGCCCATCATAATGGATACCTAGCATGCTAGTCCAGTATGATGGATGATGCCCATCATAATGGAAAACATCGACCAGGCATAAAAGTGGGAAAAGATACACACAAAGAAGGCCATCATATTGGATACCTGGAATGTCAGTCCAGTATGATGAAAGCTGCCCATCATAACGGATACCTGGCATGCTAGTCCAGTATGATGGATGATGCCCATCATAATGGAAAGACTCGACCAGACATTGAAGTGGGAAAAGATGAAGGCAAAGAAGAAGGCCATCATATTGGATACCTGGCATGTCAGTCCAGTATGATGGATGCTGCCCATCATAAGGGATACCTGGCATGCTAGTCCAGTATGATGGATGCTGCCCATCATAAGGGATACCTGGCATGTCAGTCTAGTATGATGGATGCTGCCCATCATATGGGATACCTGGCATGCAAGTCCAGTATGATGGATGCTGCCCATCATAATGGATACCTGGCATGTCAGTCTAGTATGATGGATGCTGCCCATCATATGGGATACCTGGCATGCTAGTCCAGTATGATGGATGCTGCCCATCATAATGGATACCTGGCATGCTAGTCAAGTATGATGGATGCTGCCCATCATAAGGGATACCTGGCATGTCAGTCCAGTATGATGGATGCTGCCCATCATAATGGATACCTGGCATGCTAGTCCAGTATGGTGGATGCTGCCCATCATAATGAATACCTGGCATGCTAGTCCAGTATGGTGGATGCTGCCCATCATAATGGATACCTGGCATGTCAGTCCAGTATGGTGGATGCTGCCCATCATAATGGATACCTGGCATGCCAGTTCAGTATGATGGATGATGCTCATCATAATGGATACCTGGCATGTCAGTCCAGTATGATGGATGCTGCCCATCATAATGGATACCTGGCATGTCAGTCCAGTATGATGGAAGCTGCCCATCATAATGGATACCTGGCATACTAGTCCAGTATGGTGGATGATGCTCATCATAATGGAAAACATCGACCAGACATAAACGTGGGAAAAGATGCACACAAAGAAGAAAGCCATCATAATGGATACCTGGCATGTTAGTCCAGTATGATGGATGCTGCCCATCATAATGGATACCTAGCATGCTAGTCCAGTATGATGGATGATGCCCATCATAATGGAAAACATCAACCAGGCATAAAAGTGGGAAAAGATACACACAAAGAAGGCCATCATATTGGATACCTGGAATGTCATTCCAGTATGATGGATGCTGCCCATCTTAATGGATACCTGGCATGCTAGTCCAGTATGATGGATGATGCCCATCATAATGGAAAACATCGACCAGACATAAAAGTGGGAAAAGAAGCACACAAAGAAGAAGGCCATCATAATGGATACCTGGCATGTCAGTCCAGTATGATGGATGCTGCCCATCATAATGGATACCTGGCATGCTAGTCCAGTATGATGGATGATGCCCATCATAATGGAAAACATCCACCAGACATAAAAGTGGGAAAAGATGCACACAAAGAAGAAGCTCATCATAATGGATACCTGGCATGTCAGTCCAGTATGATGGATGCTGCCCATCATAATGGATACCTGGCATGCTAGTCCATTATGATGGATGATGCCAATCATAATGGAAAACATCGACCAGACATAAAAGTGGGGAAAGATGCACACAAAGAAGAAGCCCATCTTAATGGATACCTGGCATGTCAGTCCAGTATGATGGATGCTGCCCATCATAATGGATACCTGGCATGCTAGTCCAGTATGATGGATGATGCCCATCATAATGGAAAACATCGACAAGATATAAAAGTGGGAAAGGATGCACACAAAGAAGTAGGCCATCATAATGGATACCTGGCATGTCAGTCCAGTATGATGGATGCTGCCCATCATAATGGAAAACATCGACCAGACATAAAAGTGGGAAAAGATGCACACAAAGAAGAAGCACATCATAATGGATACCTGGCATGTCAGTCCAGTATAATGGATGCTGCCCATCATAATGGATACCTGGCATGCTAGTCCAGTATGATGGATGATGCCCATCATAATGGAAAACATCGACCAGACATAAAAGTGGGAATGATGCACACAAAGAAGAAGCCCATCATAATGGATACCTGGCATGTCAGTCCAGTATGATGGATGCTGCCCATCATAATGGAAAACATCGACCAGACATAAAAAGTGGGAAAAGATGCACACAAGAAAGAAGCCCATCATAATGGATACCTGGCATGTCAGTCCAGTATATTGGATTCTGCCCATCATAATGGATACCTGGCATACTAGTCCAGTATGATGGATGACGCCCATCATAATGGAAAACATTGACCAGACATAAAAGTGGGAAAAGATGCACAAAAAGAAGAAGGCCATCAAAATGGATACCTGGCATGTCAGTCCAGTATGATGGATACTGCCCATCATAATGGAAAACATCGACCAGACATAAAAGTGGGAAAAGATGCACACAAAGAAACCCATCATAATGATACCTGGCATGTCAGTCCAGTATGATGGATGCTACACATCATAATGGATACCTGGCATGTCAGTCCAGTATGATGGATGATGCCCATCATAATGGAAAACATCGACCAGACATAAAAGTGGGAAAAGATGCACACAAAGAAGAAGGCCATCATAATGGATACCTGGCATGTCAGTCCAGTATGATGGATGCTGCCCATCATAATGGAAAACATCGACCAGACATAAAAGTGGGAAAAGATGCACACAAAGAAGAAGCCCATCATAATGGATAGCTGGCATGTCAGTCCAGTAGGATGGATGCTGCCCATCATAATGGAAAACATCGACCAGACATAAAAAGTGGGAAAAGATGCACACAAGAAAGAAGCCCATCATAATGGATACCTGGCATGTCAGTCCAGTATGATGGATGCTGCCCATCATAATGGATACCTGGCATGCTAGTCCAGTATGATGGATGATGCCCATCATAATGGAAAACATTGACCAGACATAAAAGTGGGAAAAGATGCACAAAAAGAAGAAGGCCATCATAATGGATACCTGGCATGTCAGTCCAGTATGGTGGATGCTGCCCATCATAATGGAAAACATCGACCAGACATAAAAGTGGGAAAAGATGCACACAAAGAAACCCATCATAATGATACCTGGCATGTCAGTCCAGTATGATGGATGCTGCCCATCATAATGGATACCTGGCATGCTAGTCCAGTATGATGGATGATGCCCATCATAATGGAAAACATCGACCAGACATAAAAGTGGGAAAAGATGCACACAAAGAAGAAGGCCATCATAATGGATACCTGGCATGTCAGTCCAGTATGATGGATGCTGCCCATCGTAATGGAAAACATCGACCAGACATAAAAGTGGGAAAAGATGCACACAAAGAAAAAGCCCATCATAATGGATACCTGGCATGTCAGTCCAGTATGATGGATGCTGCCCATCATAATGGATACCTGGCATGCTAGTCCAGTATGATGGATGATGCCCATCATAATGGAAAACATCGACCAGACATAAAAGTGGGAAAAGATGCACACAAAGAAGAAGGCCTCATAATGGATACCTGGCATGTCAGTCCAGTATGATGGATGCTGCCCATCATAATGGAAAACATCGACCAGACATAAAAGTGGGAAAAGATGCACACAAAGAAGAAGGCCATCATAATGGATAGCTGGCATGTCAGTCCAGTATGATGGATGCTGCCCATCATAATGGATACCTGGCATGTCAGTCCAGTATGATGGATGCTGCCCATCATAATGGAAAACATCGACCAGACATAAAAGTGGGAAAAGATGCACACAAAGAAGAAGCCCATCATAATGGATACCTGGCATGTCAGTCCAGTATGATGGATGCTGCCCATCATAATGGATACCTGGCATGTCAGTCCAGTATGATGGATGATGCCCATCATAATGGAAAACATCGACCAGACATAAAAGTGGGAAAAGATGCACACAAAGAAGAAGCCCATCATAATGGATACCTGGCATGTCAGTCCAGTATGATGGATGCTGCCCATCATAATGGATATCTAGCATGCTAGTCCAGTATGATGGATGATGCCCATCATAATGGAAAACATCGACCTGACATAAAAGTGGGAAAAGATGCACACAAAGAAGAAGGCCATCATAATGGATACCTGGCATGTCAGTCCAGTATGATGGATTGCTGCCCATCATAATGGATACCTGGCATGCTAGTCCAGGATGATGGATGATGCCCATCATTATGGATAACATCGACCAGACATAAAAGTGGGAAAAGATGCACACAAAGAAGAAACCCATCATAATGGATACCTGGCATGTCAGTCCAGTATGATGGATGCTGCCCATCATAATGGATACCTGACATGCTAGTCCAGTATGATGGATGATGCCCATCATAATGGATACCTGGCATGTCAGTCCAGTATGATGGATGCTGCCCATCATAATGGATACCTGGCATGCTAGTCCAGTATGATGGATGATGCCCATCATAATGGAAAACATCGACCTGACATAAAAGTGGGAAAAGATGCACACAAAGAAGAAGGCCATCATAATGGATACCTGGCATGTCAGTCCAGTATGATGGATGCTGCCCATCATAATGGATACCTGGCATGCTAGTCCATGATGATGGATGATGCCCATCATTATGGATAACATCGACTAGACATAAAAGTGGGAAAAGATGCACACAAAGAAGAAGCCCATCATAATGGATACCTGGCATGTCAGTCCAGTATGATGGATGCTGCCCATCATAATGGATACCTGGCATGTCAGTCCAGTATGATGGATGATGCCCATCATAATGGAAAACATCGACCAGACATAAAAGTGGGAAAAGATGCACACAAAGAAGGGCCATCATAATGGATACCTGGCATGTCAGTCCAGTATGATGGATGCTGCCCATCATAATGGAAAACATCGACCAGACATAAAAGTGGGAAAAGATGCACACAAAGAAGAAGGCCATCATAATGGATACCTGGCATGTCAGTCCAGTATGATGGATGCTGCCCATCATAATGGATACCTGGCATGTCAGTCCAGTATGATGGATGATGCCCATCATAATGGAAAACATCGACCAGACATAAAAGTGGGAAAAGATGCACACAAAGAAGAAGGCCCATCATAATGGATACCTGGCATGTCAGTCCAGTATGATGGATGCTGCCCATCATAATGGATACCTGGCATGCAGTCCAGTATGATGGATGATGCCCATCATAATGGACATCGACAAGATATAAAAGTGGGAAAAGATGCACACAAAGAAGAAGGCCATCATAATGGATACCTGGCATGTCAGTCCAGTATGATGGATGCTGCCCATCATAATGGATACCTGGCATGTCAGTCCAGTAGGATGGATGCTGCCCATCATAATGGATACCTGGCATGTCAGTCCAGTATGATGGATGATGCCCATCATAATGGAAAACATCGACCAGACATAAAAGTGGGAAAAGATGCACACAAAGAAGAAGGCCTTCATAATGGATACCTGGCATGTCAGTCCAGTATGATGGATGCTGCCCATCATAATGGAAAACATCGACCAGACATAAAAGTGGGAAAAGATGCACACAAAGAAGAAGGCCATCATAATGGATACCTGGCATGTCAGTCCAGTATGATGGATGCTGCCCATCATAATGGATACCTGGCATGTCAGTCCAGTATGATGGATGCTGCCCATCATAATGGAAAACATCGACCAGACATAAAAGTGGGAAAAGATGCACACAAAGAAGAAGGCCATCATAATGGATACCTGGCATGTCAGTCCAGTATGATGGTTGCTGCCCATCATAATGGATACCTGGCATGCTAGTCCAGGATGATGGATGATGCCCATCATTATGGATAACATCGACCAGACATAAAAGTGGGAAAAGATGCACACAAAGAAGAAACCCATCATAATGGATACCTGGCATGTCAGTCCAGTATGATGGATGCTGCCCATCATAATGGATACCTGACATGCTAGTCCAGTATGATGGATGATGCCCATCATAATGGATACCTGGCATGTCAGTCCAGTATGATGGATGCTGCCCATCATAATGGATATCTGGCATGCTAGTCCAGTATGATGGATGATGCCCAACATAATGGAAAACATCGACCTGACATAAAAGTGGGAAAAGATGCACACAAAGAAGAAGGCCATCATAATGGATACCTGGCATGTCAGTCCAGTATGATGGATGCTGCCCATCATAATGGATACCTGGCATGCTAGTCCAGGATGATGGATGATGCCCATCATTATGGATAACATCGACCAGACATAAAAGTGGGAAAAGATGCACACAAAGAACAAGCCCAACATAATGGATACCTGGCATGCTAGTCCAGTATGATGGATGCTGCCCATCATAATGGATACCTGGCATGTCAGTCCAGTATGAGGGATGATGCCCATCATAATGGAAAACATCGGCCAGACATAAAAGTGGGAAAAGATACACACAAAGAAGGCCATCATAATGGATACCTGGCATGTCAGTCCAGTATGATGGATGATGCACATAGTAATGGAAAACATCGACCAGACATAAAAGTGGGAAAAGATGCACACAAAGAAGAAGGCCATCATAATGGATACCTGGCATGTCAGTCCAGTATGATGGATGATGCACATAGTAATGGAAAACATCGACCAGACATAAAAGTGGGAAAAGATGCACACAAAGAAGAAGCCCATCATAATGGATACCTGGCATGTCAGTCCAGTAGGATGGATGCTGCCCATCATAATGGATACCTGTCATGCTAGTCCAGTATGATGGATGATGCACATAGTAATGAAAAACATCGACCAGACATAAAAGTGGGAAAAGATACACATAAAGAAGAAGGCCATCATAATGGATACCTGGCATGTCAGTCCAGTATGATGGATGCTGCCCATCATAATGGATAACATCGACCAGACATAAAAGTGGGAAAAGATGCACACAAAGAAGAAGGCCATCATAATGGATACCTGGCATGTCAGTCCAGTATGATGGATGCTGCCCATCATAATGGATACCTGGCATGCTAGTCCAGTTTGATGGATGATGCCCATCATTATGGATAACATCGACCAGACATAAAAGTGGGAAAAGATGCACACAAAGAAGAAGCCCATCATAATGGATACCTGGCATGCTAGTCCAGTATGATGGATGCTGCCCATCATAATGGATACCTGGCATGTCAGTCCAGTATGATGGATGATGCCCATCATAATGGATACCTGGCATGCTAGTCCAGGATGATGGATGATGCCCATCATTATGGATAACATCGACCAGACATAAAAGTGGGAAAAGATGCACACAAAGAAGAAGCCCATCATAATGGATACCTGGCATGCTAGTCCAGTATGATGGATGCTGCCCATCATAATGGATACCTGGCATGTCAGTCCAGTATGATGGATGATGCCCATCATAATGGAAAACATCGACCAGACATAAAAGTGGGAAAAGATACACACAAAGAAGGCCATCATAATGGATACCTGGCATGTCAGTCCAGTATGATGGATGCTGCCCATCATAATGGATACCTGGCATGCTAGTCCAGTATGATGGATGATGCACATAGTAATGGAAAACATCGACCAGACATAAAAGTGGGAAAAGATGCACACAAAGAAGGGCATCATAATGGATACCTGGCATGTCAGTCCAGTATGATGGATGCTGCCCATCATAATGGATACCTGTCATGCAAGTCCAGTATGATGGATGATGCACATTGTAATGAAAAACATCGACCAGACATAAAAGTGGGAAAAGATACACATAAAGAAGAAGGCCATCATAATGGATACCTGGCATGTCAGTCCAGTATGATGGATGCTGCCCATCATAATGGATAACATCGACCAGACATAAAAGTGGGAAAAGATGCACACAAAGAAGAAGGCCATCATAATGGATACCTGGCATGTCAGTCCAGTATGATGGATGCTGCCCATCATAATGGATACCTGTCATGCTAGTCCAGTGTGATGGATGATGCACATAGTAATGAAAAACATCGACCAGACATAAAAGTGGGAGAAGATACACATAAAGAAGAAGGCCATCATAATGGATACCTGGCATGTCAGTCCAGTATGATGGATTCTACCCATCATAATGGATACCTGGCATGCTAGTCCAGTATGATGGATGATGCCCATCATAATGGATAACATCGACCAGACATAAAAGTGGGAAAAGATACACAAAGAAGGCCATCTTAATGGATACCTGGCATGTCAGTCCAGTATGATGGATGATGCCCATCATAATGGAAAACATCGACCAGGCATAAAAGTGGGAAAAGATACACACAAAGAAGGCCATCATATTGGATACCTGGAATGTCAGTCCAGTATGATGAATGCTGCCCATCATAACGGATACCTGGCATGCTAGTCCAGTATGATGGATGATGCCCATCATAATGGAATGACTCGACCAGACATTGAAGTGGGAAAAGATGAAGGCAAAGAAGAAGGCCATCATAATGGATATCTGGCATGTCAGTCCAGTATGATGGATGCTGCCCATCTTAATGGATACCTGGCATGCTAGTCCAGTATGATAGATGATGCCCATTATAATGGAAAACATCGACCAGGCATAAAAGTGGGAAAAGAAGCAAACAAAGAAGAAGGCCATCATAATGGATACCTGGCATGTCAGTCCAGTAAGATGGATACTGCCCATCATAATGGATACCTGGCATGCTAGTCCAGTATGATGGATGATGCCCATCATAATGGAAAACATCGACCAGATATAAAAGTGGGAAAAAAAGCACACAAAGAAGAAGGCCATCATAATGGATACCTGGCAGGTCAGTCCAGTATGATGGATGCTGCCCATCATAATGGATACCTGGCATGCTAGTCCAGTATGATGGATGATGCCCATCATAATGGAAAACATCCACCAGACATAAAAGTGGGAAAAGATGCACACAAAGAAGAAGCCCATCATAATGGATACCTGGCATGTCAGTCCAGTATGATGGATGCTGCCCATCATAATGGATACCTGGCATGCTAGTCCATTATGATGGATGATGCCCATCATAATGGAAAACATCGACCAGACATAAAAGTGGGGAAAGATGCACACAAAGAAGAAGCCCATCATAATGGATACCTGGCATGTCAGTCCAGTATGATGGATGCTGCCCATCATAATGGATACCTGGCATGCTAGTCCAGTATGATGGATGATGCCCATCATAATGGAAAACATCGACAAGATATAAAAGTGGGAAAGGATGCACACAAAGAAGTAGGCCATCATAATGGATACCTGGCATGTCAGTCCAGTATGATGGATGCTGCCCATCATAATGGAAAACATCGACCAGACATAAAAGTGGGAAAAGATGCACACAAAGAAGAAGCCCATCATAATGGATACCTGGCATGTCAGTCCAGTATGATGGATGCTGCCCATCATAATGGATACCTGGCATGCTAGTCCAGTATGATGGATGATGCCCATCATAATGGAAAACATCGACCAGACATAAAAGTGGGAATGATGCACACAAAGAAGAAGCCCATCATAATGGATACCTGGCATGTCAGTCCAGTATGATGGATGCTGCCCATCATAATGGAAAACATCGACCAGACATAAAAAGTGGGAAAAGATGCACACAAGAAAGAAGCCCATCATAATGGATACCTGGCATGTCAGTCCAGTATATTGGATTCTGCCCATCATAATGGATACCTGGCATACTAGTCCAGTATGATGGATGACGCCCATCATAATGGAAAACATTGACCAGACATAAAAGTGGGAAAAGATGCACAAAAAGAAGAAGGCCATCAAAATGGATACCTGGCATGTCAGTCCAGTATGATGGATGCTGCCCATCATAATGGAAAACATCGACCAGACATAAAAGTGGGAAAAGATGCACACAAAGAAACCCATCATAATGATACCTGGCATGTCAGTCCAGTATGATGGATGCTACACATCATAATGGATACCTGGCATGTCAGTCCAGTATGATGGATGATGCCCATCATAATGGAAAACATCGACCAGACATAAAAGTGGGAAAAGATGAACACAAAGAAGAAGGCCATCATAATGGATACCTGGCATGTCAGTCCAGTATGATGGATGCTGCCCATCATAATGGAAAACATCGACCAGACATAAAAGTGGGAAAAGATGCACACAAAGAAGAAGCCCATCATAATGGATAGCTGGCATGTCAGTCCAGTAGGATGGATGCTGCCCATCATAATGGAAAACATCGACCAGATATAAAAAGTGGGAAAAGATGCACACAAAAAAGAAGCCCATCATAATGGATACCTGGCATGTCAGTCCAGTATATTGGATTCTGCCCATCATAATGGATACCTGGCATACTAGTCCAGTATGATGGATGACGCCCATCATAATGGAAAACATTGACCAGACATAAAAGTGGGAAAAGATGCACAAAAAGAAGAAGGCCATCAAAATGGATACCTGGCATGTCAGTCCAGTATGATGGATGCTGCCCATCATAATGGAAAACATCGACCAGACATAAAAGTGGGAAAAGATGCACACAAAGAAACCCATCATAATGATACCTGGCATGTCAGTCCAGTATGATGGATGCTACACATCATAATGGATACCTGGCATGTCAGTCCAGTATGATGGATGATGCCCATCATAATGGAATACATCGACCAGACATAAAAGTGGGAAAAGATGCACACAAAGAAGAAGGCCATCATAATGGATACCTGGCATGTCAGTCCAGTATGATGGATGCTGCCCATCATAATGGAAAACATCGACCAGACATAAAAGTGGGAAAAGATGCACACAAAGAAGAAGCCCATCATAATGGATACCTGGCATGTCAGTCCAGTAGGATGGATGCTGCCCATCATAATGGATACCTGGCATGTCAGTCCAGTATGATGGATGATGCCCATCATAATGGAAAACATCGACCAGACATAAAAGTGGGAAAAGATGCACACAAAGAAGAAGGCCTTCATAATGGATACCTGGCATGTCAGTCCAGTATGATGGATGCTGCCCATCATAATGGAAAACATCGACCAGACATAAAAGTGGGAAAAGATGCACACAAAGAAGAAGGCCATCATAATGGATACCTGGCATGTCAGTCCAGTATGATGGATGCTGCCCATCATAATGGATACCTGGCATGTCAGTCCAGTATGATGGATGCTGCCCATCATAATGGAAAACATCGACCAGACATAAAAGTGGGAAAAGATGCACACAAAGAAGAAGGCCATCATAATGGATACCTGGCATGTCAGTCCAGTATGATGGTTGCTGCCCATCATAATGGATACCTGGCATGCTAGTCCAGGATGATGGATGATGCCCATCATTATGGATAACATCGACCAGACATAAAAGTGGGAAAAGATGCACACAAAGAAGAAACCCATCATAATGGATACCTGGCATGTCAGTCCAGTATGATGGATGCTGCCCATCATAATGGATACCTGACATGCTAGTCCAGTATGATGGATGATGCCCATCATAATGGATACCTGGCATGTCAGTCCAGTATGATGGATGCTGCCCATCATAATGGATATCTGGCATGCTAGTCCAGTATGATGGATGATGCCCAACATAATGGAAAACATCGACCTGACATAAAAGTGGGAAAAGATGCACACAAAGAAGAAGGCCATCATAATGGATACCTGGCATGTCAGTCCAGTATGATGGATGCTGCCCATCATAATGGATACCTGGCATGCTAGTCCAGGATGATGGATGATGCCCATCATTATGGATAACATCGACCAGACATAAAAGTGGGAAAAGATGCACACAAAGAACAAGCCCAACATAATGGATACCTGGCATGCTAGTCCAGTATGATGGATGCTGCCCATCATAATGGATACCTGGCATGTCAGTCCAGTATGAGGGATGATGCCCATCATAATGGAAAACATCGGCCAGACATAAAAGTGGGAAAAGATACACACAAAGAAGGCCATCATAATGGATACCTGGCATGTCAGTCCAGTATGATGGATGATGCACATAGTAATGGAAAACATCGACCAGACATAAAAGTGGGAAAAGATGCACACAAAGAAGAAGGCCATCATAATGGATACCTGGCATGTCAGTCCAGTATGATGGATGATGCACATAGTAATGGAAAACATCGACCAGACATAAAAGTGGGAAAAGATGCACACAAAGAAGAAGCCCATCATAATGGATACCTGGCATGTCAGTCCAGTAGGATGGATGCTGCCCATCATAATGGATACCTGTCATGCTAGTCCAGTATGATGGATGATGCACATAGTAATGAAAAACATCGACCAGACATAAAAGTGGGAAAAGATACACATAAAGAAGAAGGCCATCATAATGGATACCTGGCATGTCAGTCCAGTATGATGGATGCTGCCCATCATAATGGATAACATCGACCAGACATAAAAGTGGGAAAAGATGCACACAAAGAAGAAGGCCATCATAATGGATACCTGGCATGTCAGTCCAGTATGATGGATGCTGCCCATCATAATGGATACCTGGCATGCTAGTCCAGTTTGATGGATGATGCCCATCATTATGGATAACATCGACCAGACATAAAAGTGGGAAAAGATGCACACAAAGAAGAAGCCCATCATAATGGATACCTGGCATGCTAGTCCAGTATGATGGATGCTGCCCATCATAATGGATACCTGGCATGTCAGTCCAGTATGATGGATGATGCCCATCATAATGGATACCTGGCATGCTAGTCCAGGATGATGGATGATGCCCATCATTATGGATAACATCGACCAGACATAAAAGTGGGAAAAGATGCACACAAAGAAGAAGCCCATCATAATGGATACCTGGCATGCTAGTCCAGTATGATGGATGCTGCCCATCATAATGGATACCTGGCATGTCAGTCCAGTATGATGGATGATGCCCATCATAATGGAAAACATCGACCAGACATAAAAGTGGGAAAAGATACACACAAAGAAGGCCATCATAATGGATACCTGGCATGTCAGTCCAGTATGATGGATGCTGCCCATCATAATGGATACCTGGCATGCTAGTCCAGTATGATGGATGATGCACATAGTAATGGAAAACATCGACCAGACATAAAAGTGGGAAAAGATGCACACAAAGAAGGGCATCATAATGGATACCTGGCATGTCAGTCCAGTATGATGGATGCTGCCCATCATAATGGATACCTGTCATGCAAGTCCAGTATGATGGATGATGCACATTGTAATGAAAAACATCGACCAGACATAAAAGTGGGAAAAGATACACATAAAGAAGAAGGCCATCATAATGGATACCTGGCATGTCAGTCCAGTATGATGGATGCTGCCCATCATAATGGATAACATCGACCAGACATAAAAGTGGGAAAAGATGCACACAAAGAAGAAGGCCATCATAATGGATACCTGGCATGTCAGTCCAGTATGATGGATGCTGCCCATCATAATGGATACCTGTCATGCTAGTCCAGTGTGATGGATGATGCACATAGTAATGAAAAACATCGACCAGACATAAAAGTGGGAGAAGATACACATAAAGAAGAAGGCCATCATAATGGATACCTGGCATGTCAGTCCAGTATGATGGATTCTACCCATCATAATGGATACCTGGCATGCTAGTCCAGTATGATGGATGATGCCCATCATAATGGATAACATCGACCAGACATAAAAGTGGGAAAAGATACACAAAGAAGGCCATCTTAATGGATACCTGGCATGTCAGTCCAGTATGATGGATGATGCCCATCATAATGGAAAACATCGACCAGGCATAAAAGTGGGAAAAGATACACACAAAGAAGGCCATCATATTGGATACCTGGAATGTCAGTCCAGTATGATGAATGCTGCCCATCATAACGGATACCTGGCATGCTAGTCCAGTATGATGGATGATGCCCATCATAATGGAATGACTCGACCAGACATTGAAGTGGGAAAAGATGAAGGCAAAGAAGAAGGCCATCATAATGGATATCTGGCATGTCAGTCCAGTATGATGGATGCTGCCCATCTTAATGGATACCTGGCATGCTAGTCCAGTATGATAGATGATGCCCATTATAATGGAAAACATCGACCAGGCATAAAAGTGGGAAAAGAAGCAAACAAAGAAGAAGGCCATCATAATGGATACCTGGCATGTCAGTCCAGTAAGATGGATACTGCCCATCATAATGGATACCTGGCATGCTAGTCCAGTATGATGGATGATGCCCATCATAATGGAAAACATCGACCAGATATAAAAGTGGGAAAAAAAGCACACAAAGAAGAAGGCCATCATAATGGATACCTGGCAGGTCAGTCCAGTATGATGGATGCTGCCCATCATAATGGATACCTGGCATGCTAGTCCAGTATGATGGATGATGCCCATCATAATGGAAAACATCCACCAGACATAAAAGTGGGAAAAGATGCACACAAAGAAGAAGCCCATCATAATGGATACCTGGCATGTCAGTCCAGTATGATGGATGCTGCCCATCATAATGGATACCTGGCATGCTAGTCCATTATGATGGATGATGCCCATCATAATGGAAAACATCGACCAGACATAAAAGTGGGGAAAGATGCACACAAAGAAGAAGCCCATCATAATGGATACCTGGCATGTCAGTCCAGTATGATGGATGCTGCCCATCATAATGGATACCTGGCATGCTAGTCCAGTATGATGGATGATGCCCATCATAATGGAAAACATCGACAAGATATAAAAGTGGGAAAGGATGCACACAAAGAAGTAGGCCATCATAATGGATACCTGGCATGTCAGTCCAGTATGATGGATGCTGCCCATCATAATGGAAAACATCGACCAGACATAAAAGTGGGAAAAGATGCACACAAAGAAGAAGCCCATCATAATGGATACCTGGCATGTCAGTCCAGTATGATGGATGCTGCCCATCATAATGGATACCTGGCATGCTAGTCCAGTATGATGGATGATGCCCATCATAATGGAAAACATCGACCAGACATAAAAGTGGGAATGATGCACACAAAGAAGAAGCCCATCATAATGGATACCTGGCATGTCAGTCCAGTATGATGGATGCTGCCCATCATAATGGAAAACATCGACCAGACATAAAAAGTGGGAAAAGATGCACACAAGAAAGAAGCCCATCATAATGGATACCTGGCATGTCAGTCCAGTATATTGGATTCTGCCCATCATAATGGATACCTGGCATACTAGTCCAGTATGATGGATGACGCCCATCATAATGGAAAACATTGACCAGACATAAAAGTGGGAAAAGATGCACAAAAAGAAGAAGGCCATCAAAATGGATACCTGGCATGTCAGTCCAGTATGATGGATGCTGCCCATCATAATGGAAAACATCGACCAGACATAAAAGTGGGAAAAGATGCACACAAAGAAACCCATCATAATGATACCTGGCATGTCAGTCCAGTATGATGGATGCTACACATCATAATGGATACCTGGCATGTCAGTCCAGTATGATGGATGATGCCCATCATAATGGAAAACATCGACCAGACATAAAAGTGGGAAAAGATGAACACAAAGAAGAAGGCCATCATAATGGATACCTGGCATGTCAGTCCAGTATGATGGATGCTGCCCATCATAATGGAAAACATCGACCAGACATAAAAGTGGGAAAAGATGCACACAAAGAAGAAGCCCATCATAATGGATAGCTGGCATGTCAGTCCAGTAGGATGGATGCTGCCCATCATAATGGAAAACATCGACCAGATATAAAAAGTGGGAAAAGATGCACACAAAAAAGAAGCCCATCATAATGGATACCTGGCATGTCAGTCCAGTATATTGGATTCTGCCCATCATAATGGATACCTGGCATACTAGTCCAGTATGATGGATGACGCCCATCATAATGGAAAACATTGACCAGACATAAAAGTGGGAAAAGATGCACAAAAAGAAGAAGGCCATCAAAATGGATACCTGGCATGTCAGTCCAGTATGATGGATGCTGCCCATCATAATGGAAAACATCGACCAGACATAAAAGTGGGAAAAGATGCACACAAAGAAACCCATCATAATGATACCTGGCATGTCAGTCCAGTATGATGGATGCTACACATCATAATGGATACCTGGCATGTCAGTCCAGTATGATGGATGATGCCCATCATAATGGAATACATCGACCAGACATAAAAGTGGGAAAAGATGCACACAAAGAAGAAGGCCATCATAATGGATACCTGGCATGTCAGTCCAGTATGATGGATGCTGCCCATCATAATGGAAAACATCGACCAGACATAAAAGTGGGAAAAGATGCACACAAAGAAGAAGCCCATCATAATGGATACCTGGCATGTCAGTCCAGTAGGATGGATGCTGCCCATCATAATGGATACCTGGCATGTCAGTCCAGTATGATGGATGATGCCCATCTTAATGGAAAACATCGACCAGACATAAAAGTGGGAAAAGATGCACACAAAGAAGAAGGCCTTCATAATGGATACCTGGCATGTCAGTCCAGTATGATGGATGCTGCCCATCATAATGGAAAACATCGACCAGACATAAAAGTGGGAAAAGATGCACACAAAGAAGAAGGCCATCATAATGGATACCTGGCATGTCAGTCCAGTATGATGGATGCTGCCCATCATAATGGATACCTGGCATGTCAGTCCAGTATGATGATGCTGCCCATCATAATGGAAAACATCGACCAGACATAAAAGTGGGAAAAGATGCACACAAAGAAGAAGGCCATCATAATGGATACCTGGCATGTCAGTCCAGTATGATGGTTGCTGCCCATCATAATGGATACCTGGCATGCTAGTCCAGGATGATGGATGATGCCCATCATTATGGATAACATCGACCAGACATAAAAGTGGGAAAAGATGCACACAAAGAAGAAACCCATCATAATGGATACCTGGCATGTCAGTCCAGTATGATGGATGCTGCCCATCATAATGGATACCTGACATGCTAGTCCAGTATGATGGATGATGCCCATCATAATGGATACCTGGCATGTCAGTCCAGTATGATGGATGCTGCCCATCATAATGGATATCTGGCATGCTAGTCCAGTATGATGGATGATGCCCAACATAATGGAAAACATCGACCTGACATAAAAGTGGGAAAAGATGCACACAAAGAAGAAGGCCATCATAATGGATACCTGGCATGTCAGTCCAGTATGATGGATGCTGCCCATCATAATGGATACCTGGCATGCTAGTCCAGGATGATGGATGATGCCCATCATTATGGATAACATCGACCAGACATAAAAGTGGGAAAAGATGCACACAAAGAACAAGCCCAACATAATGGATACCTGGCATGCTAGTCCAGTATGATGGATGCTGCCCATCATAATGGATACCTGGCATGTCAGTCCAGTATGAGGGATGATGCCCATCATAATGGAAAACATCGGCCAGACATAAAAGTGGGAAAAGATACACACAAAGAAGGCCATCATAATGGATACCTGGCATGTCAGTCCAGTATGATGGATGATGCACATAGTAATGGAAAACATCGACCAGACATAAAAATGGGAAAAGATGCACACAAAGAAGAAGGCCATCATAATGGATACCTGGCATGTCAGTCCAGTATGATGGATGATGCACATAGTAATGGAAAACATCGACCAGACATAAAAGTGGGAAAAGATGCACACAAAGAAGAAGCCCATCATAATGGATACCTGGCATGTCAGTCCAGTAGGATGGATGCTGCCCATCATAATGGATACCTGTCATGCTAGTCCAGTATGATGGATGATGCACATAGTAATGAAAAACATCGACCAGACATAAAAGTGGGAAAAGATACACATAAAGAAGAAGGCCATCATAATGGATACCTGGCATGTCAGTCCAGTATGATGGATGCTGCCCATCATAATGGATAACATCGACCAGACATAAAAGTGGGAAAAGATGCACACAAAGAAGAAGGCCATCATAATGGATACCTGGCATGTCAGTCCAGTATGATGGATGCTGCCCATCATAATGGATACCTGGCATGCTAGTCCAGTTTGATGGATGATGCCCATCATTATGGATAACATCGACCAGAAATAAAAGTGGGAAAAGATGCACACAAAGAAGAAGCCCATCATAATGGATACCTGGCATGCTAGTCCAGTATGATGGATGCTGCCCATCATAATGGATACCTGGCATGTCAGTCCAGTATGATGGATGATGCCCATCATAATGGATACCTGGCATGCTAGTCCAGGATGATGGATGATGCCCATCATTATGGATAACATCGACCAGACATAAAAGTGGGAAAAGATGCACACAAAGAAGAAGCCCATCATAATGGATACCTGGCATGCTAGTCCAGTATGATGGATGCTGCCCATCATAATGGATACCTGGCATGTCAGTCCAGTATGATGGATGATGCCCATCATAATGGAAAACATCGACCAGACATAAAAGTAGGAAAAGATACACACAAAGAAGGCCATCATAATGGATACCTGGCATGTCAGTCCAGTATGATGGATGCTGCCCATCATAATGGATACCTGGCATGCTAGTCCAGTATGATGGATGATGCACATAGTAATGGAAAACATCGACCAGACATAAAAGTGGGAAAAGATGCACACAAAGAAGGGCATCATAATGGATACCTGGCATGTCAGTCCAGTATGATGGATGCTGCCCATCATAATGGATACCTGTCATGCAAGTCCAGTATGATGGATGATGCACATTGTAATGAAAAACATCGACCAGACATAAAAGTGGGAAAAGATACACATAAAGAAGAAGGCCATCATAATGGATACCTGGCATGTCAGTCCAGTATGATGGATGCTGCCCATCATAATGGATAACATCGACCAGACATAAAAGTGGGAAAAGATGCACACAAAGAAGAAGGCCATCATAATGGATACCTGGCATGTCAGTCCAGTATGATGGATGCTGCCCATCATAATGGATACCTGTCATGCTAGTCCAGTGTGATGGATGATGCACATAGTAATGAAAAACATCGACCAGACATAAAAGTGGGAGAAGATACACATAAAGAAGAAGGCCATCATAATGGATACCTGGCATGTCAGTCCAGTATGATGGATTCTACCCATCATAATGGATACCTGGCATGCTAGTCCAGTATGATGGATGATGCCCATCATAATGGATAACATCGACCAGACATAAAAGTGGGAAAAGATACACAAAGAAGGCCATCATAATGGATACCTGGCATGTCAGTCCAGTATGATGGATGATGCCCATCATAATGGAAAACATCGACCAGGCATAAAAGTGGGAAAAGATACACACAAAGAAGGCCATCATATTGGATACCTGGAATGTCAGTCCAGTATGATGAATGCTGCCCATCATAACGGATACCTGGCATGCTAGTCCAGTATGATGGATGATGCCCATCATAATGGAAAGACTCGACCAGACATTGAAGTGGGAAAAGATGAAGGCAAAGAAGAAGGCCATCATAATGATATCTGGCATGTCAGTCCAGTATGATGGATGCTGCCCATCTTAATGGATACCTGGCATGCTAGTCCAGTATGATAGATGATGCCCATTATAATGGAAAACATCGACCAGGCATAAAAGTGGGAAAAGAAGCAAACAAAGAAGAAGGCCATCATAATGGATACCTGGCATGTCAGTCCAGTAAGATGGATACTGCCCATCATAATGGATACCTGGCATGCTAGTCCAGTATGATGGATGATGCCCATCATAATGGAAAACATCGACCAGATATAAAAGTGGGAAAAAAAGCACACAAAGAAGAAGGCCATCATAATGGATACCTGGCAGGTCAGTCCAGTATGATGGATGCTGCCCATCATAATGGATACCTGGCATGCTAGTCCAGTATGATGGATGATGCCCATCATAATGGAAAACATCCACCAGACATAAAAGTGGGAAAAGATGCACACAAAGAAGAAGCCCATCATAATGGATACCTGGCATGTCAGTCCAGTATGATGGATGCTGCCCATCATAATGGATACCTGGCATGCTAGTCCATTATGATGGATGATGCCCATCATAATGGAAAACATCGACCAGACATAAAAGTGGGGAAAGATGCACACAAAGAAGAAGCCCATCATAATGGATACCTGGCATGTCAGTCCAGTATGATGGATGCTGCCCATCATAATGGATACCTGGCATGCTAGTCCATTATGATGGATGATGCCCATCATAATGGAAAACATCGACCAGATATAAAAGTGGGAAAGGATGCACACAAAGAAGTAGGACATCATAATGGATACCTGGC
This sequence comes from Palaemon carinicauda, assembly GCF_036898095.1. NCBI lineage: Eukaryota > Metazoa > Arthropoda > Malacostraca > Decapoda > Palaemonidae > Palaemon > Palaemon carinicauda. Next base: position 14,008,552 of record NC_090730.1, read on the forward strand.
ATGTCAGTCCAGTATGATGGATGCTGCCCATCATAATGGAAAACATCGACCAGACATAAAAGTGGGAAAAGATGCACACAAAGAAGAAGGCCATCATAATGGATTCCTGGCATGTCAGTCCAGTATGATGGATGCTGCCCATCATAATGGATACCTGGCATGCTAGTCCAGTATGATGGATGATGCCCATCATAATGGAAAACATCGACCAGACATAAAAGTGGGAATGATGCACACAAAGAAGAAGCCCATCATAATGGATACCTGGCATGTCAGTCCAGTATGATGGATGCTGCCCATCATAATGGAAAACATCGACCAGACATAAAAAGTGGGAAAAGATGCACAAAAAAAAGAAGCCCATCATAATGGATACCTGGCATGTCAGTCCAGTATAATGGATTCTGCCCATCATAATGAATACCTGGCATGCAAGTCCAGTATGATGGATGACGCCCATCATAATGGAAAACATTGACCAGACATAAAAGTGGGAAAAGATGCACACAAAGAAGAAGGCCATCATAATGGATACCTGGCATGTCAGTCCAGTATGATGGATGCTGCCCATCATAATGGAAAACATCGACCAGACATAAAAGTGGGAAAAGATGCACACAAAGAATCCCATCATAATGGATACCTGGCATGTCAGTCCAGTATGATGGATGCTACCCATCATAATGGATACCTGGCATGTCAGTACAGTATGATGGATGATGCCCATCATAATGGAAAACATCGACCAGACATAAAAGTGGGAAAAGATGCACACAAAGAAGAAGGCCATCATAATGGATACCTGGCATGTCAGTTCAGTATGATGGATGCTGCCCATCATAATGGAAAACATCGACCAGACATAAAAGTGGGAAAAGATGCACACAAAGAAGAAGCCCATCATAATGGATACCTGGCATGTCAGTCCAGTAGGATGGATGCTGCCCATCATAATGGATACCTGGCATGTCAGTCCAGTATGATGGATGATGCCCATCATAATGAAAAACATCGACCAGACATAAAAGTGGGAAAAGATGCACACAAAGAAGAAGGCCATCATAATGGATACCTGGCATGTCAGTCCAGTATGATGGATGCTGCCCATCATAATGGAAAATTTCGACCAGACATAAAAGTGGGAAAAGATGCACACAAAGAAGAAGACCATCATAATGGATACCTGGCATGTCAGTCCAGTATGATGGATGCTGCCCATCATAATGGATACCTGGCATGTCAGTCCAGTATGATGGATGCTGCCCATCATAATGGAAAACATCGACCAGACATAAAAGTGGGAAAAGATGCACACAAAGAAGAAGCCCATCATAATGGATACCTGGCATGTCAGTCCAGTACGATGGATGCTGCCCATCATAATGGATACCTGGCATGTCAGTCCAGTATGATGGATGCTGTCCATCATAATGGATACCTGGCATGTCAGTCCAGTATGATGGATGATGCCCATCATAATGGAAAACATCGACCAGATATAAAAGTGGGAAAAGATGCACACAAAGAAGAAGCCCATCATAATGGATACCTGGCATGTCAGTCCAGTATGATGGATGCTGCCCATCATAATGGATATCTGGCATGCTAGTCCAGTATGATGAATGATGCCCATCATAATGGAAAACATCGACCTGACATAAAAGTGGGAAAAGATGCACACAAAGAAGAAGCCCATCATAATGGATACCTGGCATGTCATTCCAGTATGATGGATGCTGCCCATCATAATGGATACCTGGCATGCTAGTCCAGTATGATGGATGATGCCCATCATAATGGATACCTGGCATGTCAGTCCAGTATGATGGATGCTGCCCATCATAATGGATATCTGGCATGCTAGTCCAGTATGATGGATGATGCCCATCATAATGGAAAACATCGACCTGACATAAAAGTGGGAAAAGATGCACACAAAAAAGAAGGCCATCATAATGGATACCTGGCATGTCAGTCCAGTATGATGGATGCTGCCCATCATAATGGATACCTGGCATGCTAGTCCAGGATGATGGATGATGCCCATCATTATGGATAACATCGACCAGACATAAAAGTGGGAAAAGATGCACACAAAGAAGAAGCCCATCATAATGGATACCTGGCAACCTAGTCCAGTATGATGGATGCTGCCCATCATAATGGATACCTGGCATGTCAGTCCAGTATGATGGATGATGCCCATCATAATGGAAAACATCGACCAGACATAAAAGTGGGAAAATATACACACAAGGAAGGCCATCATAATGGATACCTGGCATGTCAGTCCAGTATGATGGATGAGGCACATAGTAATGGAAAACATCGACCAGACATAAAAGTGGGAAAAGATGCACACAAAGAAGAAGGCCATCATACTGGATACCTGGCATGTCAGTCCAGTATGATGGATGATGCACATAGTAATGGAAAACATCGACCAGACATAAAAGTGGGAAAAGATGCACACAAAGAAGAAGCCCATCATAATGGATACCTGGCATGTCAGTCCAGTAGGATGGATGCTGCCCATCATAATGGATACCTGTCATGCTAGTCCAGTATGATGGATGATGCACATAGTAATGGAAAACATCGACCAGACATAAAAGTGGGAAAAGATGCACACAAAGAAGAAGGCCATCATAATGGATACCTGGCATGTCAGTCAAGTATGATGGATGCTGCCCATCATAATGGATACATGTCATGCCAGTCCAGTATGATGGATGATGCACATAGTAATAAAAAACATCGACCAGACATAAAAGTGGGAAAAGATACACATAAAGAAGAAGGCCATCATAATGGATACCTGGCATGTCAGTCCAGTATGATGGATGCTGCCCATCATAATGGATAACATCGACCAGACATAAAAGTGGGAAAAGATGCACACAAAGAAGAAGGCCATCATAATGGATACCTGGCATGTCAGTCCAGTATGATGGATGCTGCCCATCATAATGGATACCTGGCATGCTAGTCCAGTATGATGGATGATGCCCATCATTATGGATAACATCGACCAGACATAAAAGTGGGAAAAGATGCACACAAAGAAGAAGGCCATCATAATGGATACCTGGCATGTCAGTCCAGTATGATGGATGCTGCCCATCATAATGGATACCTGTCATGCTAGTCCAGTATGATGGATGATGCACATAGTAATGAAAAACATCGACCAGACATAAAAGTGGGAAAAGATACACATAAAGAAGAAGGCCATCATAATGGATACCTAGCATGTCAGTCCAGTATGATGGATGCTGCCCATCATAATGGATACCTGGCATGCTAGTCCAGTATGATGGATGATGCCCATCATAATGGATAACATCGACCAGACATAAAAGTGGGAAAAGATACACAAAGAAGAAGGCCATCATAATGGATACCTGGCATGTAAGTCCAGTATGATGGATGATGCCCATCATAATGGATAACATCGACCAGACATAAAAGTGGGAAAAGATGCACACAAAGAAGAAGGCCATCATAATGGATACCTGGCATGTCAATCCAGTATGATGGATGCTGCCTATCATAATGGATATCATGGACTAGACATAAAAGTGGGAAAAGATACGCACAAAGAAGAAGGCCATCATAATGGATACCTGGCATGTCAGTCCAGTATGATGGATGATGCCCATCATTATGGATATCATGGACCAGACATAAAAGTGGGAAAAGATACGCACAAAGAAGAAGGCCATCATAATGGATACCTGGCATGTCAGTCCAGTATGATGGATGCTGCCCATCATAATGGATAACATCGACCACACATAAAAGTGGGAAAAGATACGCACAAAGAAGAAGCCCATCATAATGGATACCTGGCTTGTCAATCCAGTATGATGGATGCTGCCCATCATAATGGACACCTGGCATGCTAGTCCAGTATGATGGATGCTGCCCATCATAATGGATACCTGGCATTTCAGTCCAGTAAGATGGATGCTGCCCATCATAATGGATACCTGGCATGTTAGTCCAGTATGATGGATGATGCCCATCATAATGGAAAACATCGACCAGACATAAAATTGGGAAAAGAAGCACACAAAGAAGAAGGCCATCATAATGGATATCTGGCAAGTCAGTCCAGTATGATGGATGCTGCCCATCATAATGGACACCTGGCATGCTAGTCCAGTATGATGGATGCTGCCCATCATAATGGATACCTGGCATTTCAGTCCAGTAAGATGGATGCTGCCCATCATAATGGATACCTGGCATGTTAGTCCAGTATGATGGATGATGCCCATCATAATGGAAAACATCGACCAGACATAAAAGTGGGAAAAGAAGCACACAAAGAAAAAGGCCATCATAATGGATACCCGGCATGTCAGTCCAGTATGATGGATGCTGCCCATCATAATGGATACCTCTCATGCTAGTCTAGTAGGATGGATGATGCCCTTCATAATGGATAACATCGAGCAGACATAAAAGTGGGAAAAGATGCAGACAAAGAAGAAGCCCATCATAATGGATAACTGGCATGCTAGTCCAGTATGATGGAAGCTGCCCATTATAATGGATAATTGGCATGCTAGTCCTGTATGATGGATGATGCCCATCATAATGGATAACACTGACCAGACATAAAAGTGGGAAAAGATGCAGACAAAGAAGCCCATCATAATGGATACTTGGCATGTCAGTCCAGTAGGATGGATGCTGCCCATCATAATGGATACCTGGCATGCTAGTCCAGTAGGATGGATGATGCCCTTCATAATGGATAACATCGACCAGACATAAAAGTGGGAAAAGATGCAGACAAAGAAGAAGCCCATCATAATGGATAACTGGCATGCTAGTCCAGTAGGATGGATGATGCCCATCATAATGGATAACAATGACCAGACATAAAAGTGGGAAAAGATGCACACAAAGAAGAAGCCCATCATAATGGATAACTGGCATGCTAGTCCAGTAGGATGGATGCTGCCAATCATAATGGATAACATTGACCAGACATAAAAGTGGGAAAAGATGCACACAAAGAAGAAGCCCATCATAATGGATAACTGGCATGCTAGTCCAGTAGGATGGATGCTGCCAATCATAATGGATAACATTGACCAGATATAAAAGTGGGAAAAGATGCACACAAAGAAGAAGCCCATTATAATGGATAACTGGCATGCTAGTCCAGTAGGATGGATGCTGCCAATCATAATGGATAACATTGACCAGACATAAAAGTGGGAAAAGATGCACACAAAGAAGAAGCCCATCATAATGGATAACTGCTATGCTAGTCCAGTAGGATGGATGCTGCCAATCATAATGGATAACATTGACCAGACATAAAAGTGGGAAAAGATGCACACAAAGAAGAAGCCCATCATAATGGATAACTGCTATGCTAGTCCAGTAGTATGGATGCTGCCAATCATAATGGATAACATTGACCAGACATAAAAGTGGGAAAAGATGCACACAAAGAAGAAGCCCATCATAATGGATACCTAGCATGCTAGTCCAGTACGATGGATGATGCCCATCATAATGGATAACATCGACCAGAAATGAAAGTAGGCAAAGATGTAGACAAAGAAGAAGCCCATCATAATGGATACTTGGCTTGCTAGTCCTGAAGAAGAAGAAGCCCATCATAATGATTTCTAGGCATGTCAGTCCAGCATGCTGGAAGCTGCCCATCATAATGGAGACCTGGCATGCTAGTCCAGTATGATGGATGATGCCCATCATAGTGGATACCTGGCATGCTAGTCCAGTATGATTGGGAATGCCCATCATAATGGATACCTAGCATACTAGTCCAGTATGATGGATGATGCCCATCATAATGGATACCTGGCATACTAGTCCAGTATGATGGATGAGGCCCATCATAATGGATAACACTGACCAGACATAAAAGTGGGAAAAGATGCAGACAAAGAAGAAGCCCATCATAATGGATACCTGGCATACCAGTCCAGTAGGATGGATGCTGCCTATCAAAATGGATACCTGGCATGCTAGTATAGTATGATGGATGTTGGTCACCATAATGGATAACATGAACCAGACATAAAAGTGGGAAAAGATGCAGATAAAGAAGAAGTCCATCATAATGGATACCTGGCATACCAGTCCAGTGTGATGGATGCTGCCCATCATAATGGATACCTGGCATGCTAGTCCAGTATGATGGATGTAGGCCATCATAATGGATAACATCAACCAGACATAAAAGTGGGAAAAGATGTAGACAAAGAAGAAGTCCATCATAATGGATACCTGGCATACCAGTCCAGTGTGTTGGATGCTGCCCATCATAATGGATACCTGGCATTCTAGTCCAGTATGATGGATGTTAGCCATCATAATGGATAACATGAACCAGACATAAAAGTGGGAAAAGATGTAGACAAAGAAGTCCATCATAATGGATACCTGGCATACCAGTCCAGTGTGATGGATGCTGCCCATCATAATGGATACCTGGCATGCTAGTCCAGTACAATGGATGATGCCCATCATAATGGATACCTGGCATACTAGTCCAGTACGATGGATGATCCCCATCATACTGGATACCTTGCATGCTAGTCCAGTATGATGAATGATGTCCATCATAATGGATAACATTGACCAAATATGAAAGTGGGAAAAGATGTAGACAAAGAACCCCATCATAATGGATACCTGGCATGCCAGTGCAGTATGATTAATGCTGCCCATCATAATGGATACCTGATATCCCAGTCCAGTATGATGGATGCTGCTCGTCATAATGGATACTTGGCATGATAGTTCAGTATGATGGATGATGCCCATAATATTGGATACCTGGCATGCCAGTCCAGTGTGTTGGATGCTGCCCATCATAATGGATACCTGGCATGACAGTCCAGTATGATGGAGGATGCCCATCATTGTGGATAACATCGACCAGACATAAAAGTGGGAAAAGATGCAGACAAAGAAGAAGCCCATCATAATAGATACCTGGCATACTAGTCCAGTATGATGGATGCTGCTCGTCATAATGGATACTTGGCATGCTAGTCCAGTATGATGTATGATGCCCATAATAATGGATATTTGGCATGCTAGTCCAGTATGATGGATGATGCCCATAATAATGGATATCTGGCATGCTAGTCCAGTATGATGGATGCAGCCCATCATAATGGATACCTGACATGCCAGTCCAGTATGATGGATGCTGCTCGTCATAATGGATACTTGGCATGATAGTCCAGTATGATGGATGATGCCCATAATATTGGATACCTGGCATGCCAGTCCAGTGTGTTGGATGCTGCTCGTCATAATGGATATTTGGCATGATAGTCCAGTATGATGGATGATGCCCATAATATTGGATACCTGGCATGCCAGTCTAGTATGATGGATGATGCCCATCATAATGGATACCAGGCATGACAGTCCAGTATGATGGATGATGCCCATCATTGTGGATAACATCGACCAGACATAAAAGTGTGAAGCGATGCAGAAAAATAAGAAGCCCATGACAATGGATATCTGGCATGGCAGTCCAGTATGATGGATACTGCTCATCATAATGGATACCTGGCAGGCTCGTCCAGTATGTTGGATGATGCCCATCATAATGGATAACATTGTCCAGACATAAAAGTGGGAAAAGATGCTGACAAAGAAGCCCATGATAATGGATACCTGGCATGTCAGTCCAGTGTGATGGATGCTGCCCATCAAAATGGATATCAGGCATGCCAGTCCAGTATGATGAATGATGCCCTTCATAATGGATAACATAGAAGAAGCCCATCATAATGGATACCTAGCATTTCAGTCCAGTAACCCAGCCACTGAAGGGGGGTGGGTAAGACAGCCTCAACTTGGTACTGGTCCCAAGCCCGGGTAAATGGGTAGGGTTGGCGGCAGTCCAGTATGATGGATGATGCCCATCATAATGGATAACATTGACCAGACATAAAAGTGGGAAAAGATGCAGATAAAGAAGAAGCCCATCATAATGGATGCCTGGCATGTCAGTCCAGTGTAATGGATGCTGCCCATCAAAATATATACCTGGCATGCCAGTCCAGTATGATGGATGATGCCCATCATAATGGATACCTAGCATGCTAGTCCAGTATGATGGATGAAGCCCATCATCCATCATACTAGACTGGCATGCTAGGTATCCATTTTGATGGGCAGCATCCTTCACACTGGACTGACATCCTTCTTTTTCTTCTTTGTCTGCATCTTTTCCCACTTTTATGTGGGGTCGATGTTTCTGGCCAGATTTCTTCATCTACCTCTGTCCCACACTTCATCACTGGTTAATCCCTTTCATCGAAGGTCATCCTTGATACAGTCCATCTACCTTCGCTTTGGTCCCCCACTCTTTCTAGTTCCCTGTACCTCCATTTCCATCACTCTCCTCCCAATATACTGTTCATTCCTTCTCATGACATGACCATATTACCTCCGTCTACTTTCTTGAATCTTATCTGACAGTTTTCTAAGTCTTGTGGTACCCCTAATTATCTCATTCCGTATTACATCTCTTCTTGTCACCCCACACATCCATCTCAACATTCTCATCTCTGCCACATCCAGCTTCTTCTCTTCTGTCTTGTTTATTGCCCATGTCTCTGCTCCATAAATCATTGCCGGTCTCACAACTGTCCTGTGTACTTTACCTTTCAACTTAACCCCTATTTTCCTGTCGCATAGTACTCCACACAATTTTTTCCAATTCTTCCATCCTGCATGTATTCTGTGGTTAATTTCTGCCCGCAGATCACCCTCCACTGCAACTGTTGATCCTAAATACTTAAAATTTTCAACTCTTTTCAATCTCTCTCCTTGTAAACTAACTTCTCTCTCTTTTTCCTACTGATCTTCAAACCTCTATTTTCCATTTCTCTTCTCCACTCCTCTAGTTTCTCTTCTACCACCTCTCGTCTAGTGCTACGCAGTATAACATCATCAGCAAAAAGCATACACCAAGAAGACTGATCTCTAATACCTTGTGTTACTACATCCATGACCAGATCAAATAGGTAAGGGCTCAATGCAAGACCCTGATGTAGTCCCACATTTACTGGGAAACTTTCTGTTAGGCCTACACTGCTCTTAACATTTGCTTCTGCCCTCTCATATATATCATGAGTTATTCTTACGTATTTCTCAGGGACTCCCTTTCCTGTCATACATCTCCACAGCTCCTGACATGGAGAAGGCATACGATACTCATTCAATAGCCCTTCAAAATAATTTTCCCACCTTCTTTTAATTTCATTCTTTTCTGTTAGAACTATACCATTGCTATCTTTTATTTGCCTTATCTGCATCATGTCTTTAGATGCAACATCTCCCTTAGCAATTCGTAATACTTTCTTCTCTCGTGGTGTTTCCATCTCTTTATAGACTTCATTTAAAGTCTCTGCCTTTGCCTTTGGTACTGCTCTTCTTGCTTCTTTCTTTACCTGCTTATAGTTTTCTTTATCCTGCCATTGTCCTGATAGCTCTGCCCATCATAATGGATAACAGGCATGCTAGTTAAGTGTTATGGATATTGCCCATCAAAATAGAAACTTGGCATGCCTGTCTGGTATGATGGATGCTGCCCATCATAATGAATACCTATCATGTCAGTCCAGTATGATGGATGTTGCCCATCATAATGGATACCTGGCATGCCAGTCCAGTATGATGGTTACCTGGAATGCTAGTCCAGCATGATGGATGCTGCCCTTCATAATGGATAGTTGGCATGCCAGTCCAGTATGAAGGATGCTGCCCTTCATGCATACCTGGCATGACAGTCCAGCATGATGGATGCTGCTCATCATAATGGATACCTAGCATTCCAGTCCAGTATGATGGATGCTACCCATCATAGTGGATACATGGCATGCCAGTCAAGTATGATGGCTGTTACCCATCATAATGGATACCTGGCATGCCAGTCCAGTATGATGGATGCTGCCCGTCATAAATACCAGGCATGCCAGTCTAGTATGATGGATGCTGCCATTCATAATTGATACCTGGCATGCCAGTCCAGGATGATGGATGTTGCCCATCATTTTGGATACCTGGCATGCCAGTCCAGGATGATGGATGTTGCCCATCATAATGGATACATGGCCTGCCAGTCCAAGATGATGGATGTTGCCCATCATAATGGATACCTGGCATGCCAGTCCAGTATGATGGATGCTGCCCGTCATAAATACCTGGCATGCCAGTCTAGTATGATGGATGCTGCCATTCATAATTGATACCTGGCATGCTAGTCCAGTATGATGGATGTTGTCTATCATAATGAATACCTGGCATGCTAGTCCAGTATGATGGATGTTTCCATCATAATGGATACCTGGCATGCCAGTCCAGGATGATGGAGGTTGCCCATCATAATGGATACCTGGCATGCCAGTCCAGGATGAAGGATGTTGCCCATCATAATGGATACCTGGCATGCCAGTCCAGGATGATGGATGTTGCCCATCATAATGGGTACCTGGCGTGCTAGTCCAGTATGATGGATGCTGTCCATTATAATGGATACCTGGCATACCAGTCTAGTATCATGGCTGCTGCCCATCATAGCGGTTACCTGGCATGCCAGTCCAGTAAGATGCATGCTGCCCATTATAATGGATACCTGGCAGGCCAGTCCATTATGATGGATGTTGCCCATCATAATGGATACCTGGCATGCCAGTCCAGGATGAAGGATGTTGCCCATCATAATGGATACCTGGCATGCCAGTCCAGGATGATGGATGTTGCCCATCATAATGGGTACCTGGCGTGCTAGTCCAGTATGATGGATGCTGTCCATTATAATGGATACCTGGCATACCAGTCTAGTATCATGGCTGCTGCCCATCATAGCGGTTACCTGGCATGCCAGTCCAGTAAGATGCATGCTGCCCATTATAATGGATACCTGGCAGGCCAGTCCATTATGATGGATGCTGCCCATCAATATGGACACCTGGCAAGCTAGTCCAGTATGATCGATGCTGCCCGTCATAAATACCTGGCATGCCAGTCTAGTATGATGAATGCTGCCCATCATAATTGATACCTGGCATGCCAGTCCAGGATGATGGATGTTGCCCATCATAATGGATACCTGGCATGCCAGTCCAAGATGATGGAGGTTGCCCATCATAATGGATACCTGGCATGCCAGTCCAGTATGATGGATGCTGCAAGTCATAAATACCTGGCATGCCAGTCTAGTATGATGGATGCTGCCCATCATAATTGATACCTGGCATGCCAGTCCAGGATGATGGATGTTGCCCATCATAATGGATACCTGGCATGCCAGTCCAGGATGATGGATGTTGCCCATCATAATGGATACCTGGCATGCCAGTCCAAGATGATGGAGGTTGCCCATCATAATGGATACCTGGCATGCCAGTGCAGTATGATGGATGCTGCAAGTCATAAATACCTGGCATGCCAGTCTAGTATGATGGATGCTGCCATTCATAATTGATACATGGCATGCCAGTCCAGGATGATGGAGGTTGCCCATCATAAAGGATACCTGGCATGCCAGTCCTGTATGATGGATGCTGCAAGTCATAAATACCTGGCATGCCAGTCTAGTATGATGGATGCTGCCATTCATAATTGATACCTGGCATGCTAGTCCAGTATGATGGATGTTGTCTATCATAATGGATACCTGGCAAACCAGTCAAGTATGATGGATGCTTCAAATCATAGTGGTTACCTGGCATGCCAGTCCACTATGATGGATGTTGCCCATCATAATGGGTACCTGGCATGCTAGTCCAATATGATGGATGCTGTCCATTATAATGGATACCTGGCATACCAGTCTAGTATCATGGCTGCTGCCCATCATAGTGGTTACCTGGCATGCCAGTCCAGTAAGATGCATGCTGCCCATTATAATGGATACCTGGCATGCCAGTCCATTATGATGGATGCTGCCCATCAATACGGACACCTGGCAAGCTAGTCCAGCATGATGGATGCTGCCCATCATAATGTATACCTAGAATGCCAGTTCAGTAAGATGGATGCTGCCCATCATAATGGATAGCTGGAATGCCAGTTCAGTATGATGGATGCTGCCAATCATAATGGATACCTGGAATACCGGTCCAGCATGATGGAATCTGCATATCATAATGGTTATCTGGCATTCCTATCCAGCATAATGGATATATGGCATGACAATCCAGCATGATGGATGCTGCCCAGCATAAATGTCCAGCAGGATGGATGCTACCCCTTATAAAAGGATTCCTGGCTTGCCTGTCCATCATGAAGGATGCTGCCCAATATAATGGATACCTGGCTTGCCTTTCCAGCATGATAAATGCTGTGGATCATAATAGATACCAGCATATCTGTCCAGCAGGATAGACGCAGCCCATCAGATTGGATACCTGACATGACTTTCCAGCATGATGGATGCAGCCCTGCACAATGGATACCTGACTTGCCAGTCCAGCATGATGGATGAAGCCCTGCAATTTGGATACCTGTTTTGCCTGTTCAGCATGAGGGATGATGGTCAGCATGCTGGATACCTGGCTTGCCTGTCCAGCATGACGGATGCGGCCAATCATGATAGATACCTGGCTTGCCTGTCCAGCATGATGGATGCTGCCCAGCATAATGGATACCTGGCATCACTGTCCAACATGAGGGATGCTGCTGATTGTGATGGATAACTGGCTTCCCTTTCCAGCATGATAGATACTTCCAATCACAATGGATACCTGGCATGCCTGTCCAGCATTATGTATGCTACCCAGCATAATGGATATGTGGCATTGCTGTCCAGCATTATGAATGCTGCCAATCATGATGAATACCTGGCTTCCCTTTCCAGCAAGATGGATACTTCCCATCGTAATGGTTCTCTGACATGTCTGTCCAGCAAGATAGGTGCTGAAGATCGTGATGGATAACTGGCTTCCTTGTCCAGCATGATGGATACTTCCAATCATAATGGATACTTGGCATGCCTGTCCAGCCTTATGAATGCTACCCAGCATAATGAATACCTGGCTTGCCTGTCCAGCATGATGGATGCTGACCATCATAATGGATACCTGGCATTGCTGTCCAGCATGATGGATGCTGCCGAGCATGATGGATACCTGGTCTCCCTGTATAGCATGATGGATACTTCACAACATAATGGATACCTGGTTTGTCTGTCCAGTATTATGGATGCTACCCAGCATAATGGATACCTGGCTTGCATGTCCAGCATGATGGATGCTGTACATTATAATGGATACCTGGCATTGCTGTCCAGCATAATAGATGCTGCCGAGCATGATGGATACCTGGCTCCCCTGTCTAGTATGATGGATACTTCGCATCATAATGGATACCTGGCTTGCCTGTCCAGCATGATGGATGCTGCCCATCAAAATGTATACCTGACAAGTCTGCCCAGCATGATGGATGCTGATGAGCATAATGGATACCTGGCTTGCCTGTCCAGCATAATGGATGCTTCCCATCCTAATGGATACCTGTTATGTCCATCCAGCATTATGGACGTTACCCATCATAATGGATGCTTGGCTTTCCTGTCCAGCATGATCTATGCTGCACATCATAATGGATACCAGGCATTGCTGTCCAGCATTATGGATGCTGCCGAGCATGATGGATACCTGGCTTCCCTGTCCAGCATGATGGATACTTCCCATCATAATGGATACCTGGTATGCCTGTCCATCATTATGGATGCTACACAGCATAATGGATACCTGGCTTGGCTCTCCAGCGTGATGGATGCTACACATCAGAGTAGATACCTGGCATTGCTCCCCAACATGATGGATGCTATCGAGCATGATGGATACCTGGTCTCCGCGTCCAGCATGAGGAATACTTCTCATCATAATGGATACCTGGCATGCCTGTCCAGCATTATGGATACCATCCAGTATAATGGATACCTGGCTTGCATGTCCAGCATGATGGATACTGCACATCATAATTGATATCTGGCACGTCTTCCCAGCATGGTAGATGCTGCCGAGCATGATGGATAGCTGGCTTGCCTGCCCACATTGATGGATACTTCCCATCATAATGGATACCTATCTTCCCTGTCCAGCAATGTGGATGGTACCAAGCATAATGGATACCTGACTTGCTCGTCCAGTATGATGGATACCTGGCTTGCCTGTCTAGTATTAAGGATGTTACTCAGCATAATGGATACCTGGGTTGCCTGTCCAGCTTGATAAATGCTGCACATCATAATGTATACCTGGCATTGCTGTCCAGCATGATGGATGCTGCCGAGCATGATGGATACCTGGCTTCCCTGCCCAGCATGATGGATGCTGCCCATCACAATGAATACCTGGCATGTCTGCCCAGTATGATGGATGCTTACGATTATGATGGACACTTGGCTTCCATGTCCAACATGATGAATACTTCCTATCATAATGGATACCTGGTATGCCTGTCCAGCATTATGGATGCTGCCCATCATAATGAATACCTAGCAGGTATAATGGATACCTGGTATGCCTCTCCAGCATTATGGAAACCTGGCATTGCTGTCCAGTATGATGGATGCTGCTAAGCATGATGAATACCTGGCATCCCTGTCCAGCATGATGGATACTTCCCATCCTAATGAATACCTGGCATGCCTGTCCAGCATTATGGATGCTACACAGCATAATGAATATGTGGCTTGCCTGTCCAGCATGATGGATACTTCCCATCACAATGGATACCTGGCTTGCCTGTCCATCATGATGGATGGTGCCCATCAAAATGGATACCTGGCATATCTGCCCAGCATGATGGATGCATCCCCTCATAATGGATACCTGGCATGTCTTCCGAGCATGATGGATACCTGGGTTCCCTGTCCAGTATGATGGATGGTGCCCATTATAATGGATACCTGGCATGCCTTTCCAGCATGATGGATGCTGCACATCATAATGGATACTTGGCGTGTCTACCCAGCATAATGGATACTTGACTTCCCTGTCCAGCATGATGGATGATGCACATAATGGATACCTGCCATGCCTGCTCATTATGATGAAAGCTGCCCAGCATGATGAATACTTGGCTTGCCTATCCCACATGATCAATGATGCCCAAAATGCTGGATACCTTGCTTGCCAATCCAGCATTATGGATAATGCCCAACATGTTGGATACCTGGCCTGCCTGTCCAGCATGATGGATACTGACTAGCATGTGTGATGCCTGGCTTGCTTGTCCAGTATGATGGATGCTGTCAAGCAAGTTGGATGCCTGGCTTTTCCATCCAGCATGATGGATACCTGGCTTGCCTGTCCAGCAAGTTGGATATCTTGGTTGCCTGTGCAGCATGATGGATGCTGCCCAGTATAATGGACACCTGGTTTGCCTGTTCAGCATCATGGATGCTTCCCATAATAATGGATACGTTGGCTCACCTGTCCAGCATGATGAATGCTGCCCACCATAATGGATACCTGGCTTGCCTGTCCAGCATGATGAATGCTGCCAAGCATAATGGATACCTGGTTTGCCTGTTCAGCACCATGGATGCTTCCCATCATAATGGATACCTTGGCTCGCCTGTCCAGCATGATGAATGCTGCCCACCATAATGGATACCTGGCTTACCAGTCCAGCATGATGAATGCTGCCCAGCATAATAGATACCTGGCTTGCCTGTCCAGCATGATGAATGCTGCCCACCATAATAGATACCTGGCTTACCTGTCCAGCATGATGAATGCTGCCCAGCATAATAGATACCTGGCTTACCAGTCCAGCATGATGAATGCTGCCCAGCATAATAGATACCTGGCTTGCCTGTCCAGCATGATGAATGCTGCCCAGCATAATAGATACCTGGCTTGCCTGTCCAGCATGATGAATGCTGCCCAGCATAATAGATACCTGGCTTGCCTGTCCAGCATGATGAATGCTGCCCAGCATAATAGATACCTGGCTTGCCTGTCCAGCATGATGAATGCTGCCCAGCATAGTAGATACCTGGCTTGCCTGTCCAGCATGATGAATGCTGCCCAGCATAATAGATACCTGGCTTGCCTGTCCAGCATGATGAATGCTGCCCAGCATAATAGATACCTGGCTTACCAGTCCAGCATGATGAATGCTGCCCAGCATAGTAGATACCTGGCTTGCCTGTCCAGCATGATGAATGCTGCCCAGCATAGTAGATACCTGGCTTGCCTGTCCAGCATGATGAATGCTGCCCAGCATAGTAGATACCTGGCTTGCCTGTCCAGCATGATGAATGCTGCCCAGCATAGTAGATACCTGGCTTGCCTGTCCAGCATGATGAATGGTGCTGAGATGTCAGGAGAGAATTTCACATAGAATAAGTTAATAAATGTATGTGATTAGTTACTTAATGAGTTTTGTTCATTAATCAAACGATAGAGACAAATGAAATTAATTGATTTTGTAAAGAGTTATTGAATAAAGAGAGAGAGAGAGAGAGAGAGAGAGAGAGAGAGAGAGAGAGAGAGAGAGAGAGAGAGAGAGAGAGAGAGAGAGAGTTGATGGGTATTGTTTGCACAAAATGCATTTTTGGGCTCAAGCCATGGCGTCCTGATGGAAGGTTCCTGTTTGGTAGCTTCCTTGGGTATAAGACTACTAAGATATTCCCAGAGAATTTAACCACAGGTTATCACAGAATTCTAACTTCTGGAGCGAGTATCTCAAAGGTTTCCCTTTAAGACATCGTAATACAACAGGGGACACGCATGTCTGAACGTGCCACATAGCTATCTTCACCCCGAACAGAGTTAATGCTTCGGTGTGTAAGGACTGAGAATAGCTGGGAGCCGTTCCACAGCTAATCTCACTCGTGGCTACTACTGATACTCGAGACGTAAACAAACGGACGCCATTGCTCTGATGACGTCACGCCCGTCTTCATCCTTTGTTTAGTAGCTGCCCTACTTAGACGGATTTTCCCTATGTTATCTTTATCGCTTTGCATCTTCGCTATGTCGTTACCTTCAGCCTCGCCTTCTTCTGGAAAGTTGAGTACAAGGTTCCAGTATTGTTTAATTAAGCTCTGGCCGTAAAGTAAATATTATTTTGCGAAATAATTGATGTTTTGTGGCAGAGCTGTGCCTCTACCGGACCCGCCATTTTATGGCGTCGTCGTTGTTATGCATGTCTTATTTAGTTAGCCACAACAACGCTTCCGGCATTATATACTAATCGAATACATTAGTTTATTTAGTCTTCATAGCTAGGAACTTTTATATCGTGTTTAGACGCTTTTTATCGGTCATCGATTGACCTCATACCAGTCGGCTACTATAGCCCCCAGGCCAGGAGCCTACATACAAGTGTTCATGCATGATTTATTAGTGATCCTAGACTAAGTTATGAAGATAGTGGCATTATTATTTTACAATACTTTTGACAAGTGATGCAAATGTTTTCGCCTTCAGGGACCATATAGGGGATAGGCTAGTCAGTGATTCTTTCTAGCCTAACCTAATATTAGGACCCCTATATGCTTCCTTCATCCCCTGCCTTGGCATTCCCTCTATTTAGCCTTGATCCCTTTTCTGAGTAAAGGGATTAATTGTCTAATAGAGTATATATCGCCTCTCTGTCCTCCCTAAAGGAATGAACCCCCTTTAGGGCTGCGTCTGAGAGTGAGGTTAGGCTAGCCTACCTCTATGGCTAGGATAGTCTATGACTTTCCTGCGATAGCGATATGTCTTCTTCCTTGCCTAGTTCAGGACTTTTAGCCCTGTTCTAGGTCGGGTTAGGAAGGTTTCTCTGTTCCATGCTGAAACTGTACTCTTGCACCGTTTTAGCTGATCAGCCTGATCTTAGGTTAGGGAGTGTCCTCCCTTCCCTTAGTGGCCGCTCTGGTACAGAAACCCTTCCTGGGAAGACTTCTCTCTTCTCCCTCCCCACCTATCTCTTGTATAGCCTAGCCTATGCTTAGGTTAGTTTATACTCATCTGTCCCCTGTCCTACAACTCCTCCTTAGGGTGGAAGAGTAGGGCTACCCGAGCTTCCTTGTGCAGTCCACTCTGGTACATATACCTTCATAGTGTCCTATAAGGTTAGTTACTAGTATAGTTCTGCATATGGGAGTCTCCCCCCCCCCCCTCTTGGGTGTTCCCTAGCCCTCCCTTGGGCTACCTAGCTCCCGGTCCCTAGTGACCCCTGCTTATGGATGTTAGAGCCTGCCTCTATCATGGGTACACCCCCTCAGGGAGGGGGAGGGATGTCTGGAACCCTGACGGTACTTCCTGCATCCCTTTCCCCCCTCCCCCTGTCTCTCTATCTATCCGGGTGCCGGTCTCTTGCCGCCTCTACTGTCGGCAATACCTGCCTCCTACTTGGTGACTTCCCTACCCTTGCCGCCAGCCCCCCGTGTACCGAGGGACTGCCGGCTGCCGCCGGCTACTACCGGCGGCTCTCCTACTCCTATCTAATCGTCCGCTTGCCGGTCGATCACCGGAGTGCCGGCATATACTGCCGGCAACCCGATACTGCCTTACCATCCTTATCCCAGTCACCATCCTGGCATCCTCCGACTGCCGGAGCCGCCGCTTCCTGCCGGCGTGCCGCCGTTGTGCCGGCGGCCGCCATCCTGGTATTTAACTGACTTTTGAATATTGTCTGTTCTAATGCCAGAATCTATGCTGGAGCGAGCTCCGGCATGCCGGCGGCTTGCCGGATGCCCCGGAGGCGTCAAGAATACTTGCACCCCCTTACTGTAGCTATCATAAGACTAGGATAGCCCTATATCGCAACAGATAAGCTGCTTCTGCTATTAAGATCAGTACCTAGTACTGCTCTATTAGTGATCATGCTGTCTCTTTGCATTCTTCTAATTCCAGCATGCTATGTGCATCTTAGCGCGGCTGGTTGCCAGAAGCAGTTACCCTTTAATGAGGCCTTCTGGCTCTTAACTGGGAACCGAATGAATTCGATCCCAATCTTGTCCTTGGTTTTCCATGGAGTTCCAAAATACTGGGAATTCTAGGAAACTATATCCAATGATCTCGGTCATTTGGATTATCCAGGGACCAAGCTTGTGGTAACCAGCCGGGCGAGATGCATGGAGCATGTTCTCCTTTACTGTTTTCATTCTCTATGCATCACACCTTCTTTAAGTTAAAATTAATGATTAATATTAACTTAGTTTAAGAGTCATTCTTATGACTCCCCCATACTCATTTTCTCTTTCTTCCACAGGAGGAGCAGATGAAGTGTGACTTCGCCTTCTGCGCTGTGAAACGCCCGCAGTTTTACGGGCATACGGCTTGCAGGACTCACGCCCCTTGTGCAGACAAGAAAGGGGATTTGAAGTTTTGGAATCCACTGGATTGTACGGTCTGCCAGGCCCACCTAGTTGAGGCCTTCCATAACCCTCCCTCAGCGGAGGTTAGAGACATTTCTCGTGAAAAGTTGCGCAAGAGGGTGCGTGGCTTTCAGAAAAATGCTACTGGACCGTACCTGGCCACCGAAGAACTGAGGTCCCTGTTGTTCCCTAAGGCCTCCCCTGACTCAGTGGTACCAAAAGATGCGATCCCCACTGTCCAAATTACGGTGGAACCTGATGTGGTCATGGCTCAGTCCATGCACGAGTGTCGTTTAGATTCCGAGGATGATGAACAGATCTCAGACGTCTCGGAAGACACGGAGAAGACGCTTATGGCTCAAGGAGCCGAAGAGGACGAAGACAAGGTGGAGTACACCGAGTCGGAGCTTGGAGCTGCTCCCTCGTCCATCCCTCCTCCTACTCCTACACCGACGGAAATGTCCATTCCGTCTACCTCCTCGACTCCGGATCCTTCTTCTTCTACCCAAGAACTGATCCGGCTGATTAGAGCCGTCATGGACGACAGGCTGAAGGAGAACCAGGAGTCCATCAGGTCGATGATTGGATCCAGAGAACCGAAGAAGATTTCGGTCAAGGATCTCCCCGCTTGCTCTCATGCCAACCCGTGGAGGTATGCAGAGCATATGGTTATTGCGACCGGCAGGATCTTCGTTAGTGACAAGATCGGCACGGTCCCGTTGGAAGATGTGGAGTTCTTCCCAAGCTTTGAGGCCTACCCGGACTGTTACGTCCGGCTTCGTTCCGAACCTGCCTCGAAGGAAGAGACCGAACCTAAAGAAGAGATAGTGTTCGATCTCACAAAGGCCCAGGCTATGCTAGCCTCCGCATTTAAGAGTAGGGGCTTTACCTGCTCTAAGCTTCCGGCTTTGAGCAAGAAGCATCCTACGTACGTTGCACCTGACACTGCGGTTCTTCCTTTCTTGGAAAAGGCCTTAGCTGCATGCCTTAAAGCGGCGGAAGAAGGGAAACCCTGCCCTGCACTGGAGGAGTGCAGACCCTTCTCCATCGTGACCCCCCCTGACGCTCGACACTGGAAAGATGTTCAGCATACTTTCGTCGTGGGAAGGCTCGATCCTGACGTCGCCGGACGTCAGTTTAATGAAGACCTCCCTAAGCTCAACGATCACCTCCTTCGCCGGGAACAAGACACGAAGGAGAGGCTTGCGGCATCTCTTTCTCATCAAGTCCAACTGGAAGTGATGGCCTGTGACACTAGAGTACCAGATCACTACATGGTACTAGCCAAATCCCACTTACTGACAGTAATGAAGGACTTGTACCACTTCATAAAGGCTCGAAGAGCCTGTCGTGAATTCGTGTTTGCCGGTGCCACCGTGAAACACGAACCCCGGAGGCTGATTTCCTCCAACATCTGGGGAAAGCACCTGTTTCCTTCTGACCTTGTCAAAGAAATAACTGACAGAGCCGCCACGGAGAATAGGAACCTTCTCCACAAGTGGGGCATGTCCAGAAAAAGGAAACCCTCTCAGGACGATGGACCTCAGCCTAAGAGGAAATCTCAAAAGCCAAAACCCCAGCAACGTCAGCAACGACGTCAGTTTCCGGGACCCGCTACCTCCCAAGTGGTTGCCCAACCACAACAGACCTTTCAATTGGTCCCCCAACCGGTGTTGTCACAGTCACCGGTCTTCACCCCTGCCTTTGAGCAACCATCCACTACCTTTCATGCCAAAGGTAGAGGCTCGTTCAGGGGTGCAAGCAGAGACGCATCTCGTCGTCCCTCCAGAGGTAGAGGAGGAAAGGGAGCTAGCGGCCGAGGCAACAAGTCCTCGGGACACCAGAAGCAATGAAGTGCTTCTGGTGGGAGGAAGACTCCGCCAATTCCAGGATCGTTGGACCTTCGATCCCTGGGCACACAGCATCATCAAGAACGGTCTAGGCTGGAGTTGGACGCAACCACCCCCAATCTTCCAGCGGTTCTTCCAGCATTCGACCCCCCTTCTGGAAGAATATGTTCTAGACCTCTTGAACAAGAAGGTGATAAGGAAGGTAAAGTCCACCAGGTTCCAAGGGAGACTGTTTTGCGTTCCCAAGAAGGACTCAGACAAACTCAGAGTCATTCTGGACTTATCCCCCCTCAACAAGTTCATAGAGAACAACAAATTCAAGATGCTGACGCTTCAACAAATAAGGACCCTTCTGCCTCAAGGTTCCTACACGGTCTCTATAGACCTGGCGGATGCCTATTGGCACATTCCAATGAACCATCACGCTTCCTCCTACCTAGGATTTCGACTCCAAAGGAAAAGCTACGCCTTCCGGGCCATGCCATTCGGCCTCAATGTGGCCCCTCGGATCTTCACAAAACTGGCGGATGCCATAGTACAACAGCTCCGCCTAAGAAACGTCCAGGTGATGGCCTACCTCGACGATTGGCTAGTCTGGGCTCCATCGCCCGAAGAGTGTGCAAAGTCTTGCAACGAAGTTACCCAGTACCTAGAACACCTGGGATTCAAGATCAACGAGAAGAAATCTCGCCTCTCTCCAGCTCAGAAGTTTCAGTGGTTGGGAATCCACTGGAATCTTCAGTCACACCGCCTTTCCATCCCCCAGAAGAAAAGGAAGGAAATAGCAGGGTCTGTCAAGCGACTACTGAAATCCAAACGCATTTCAAGACGACAGCAGGAACGAGTTCTAGGCTCTCTACAATTCGCCTCAGTGACAAACCCAGTGCTTCGTGCACAGCTAAAGGATGCCGCGGGAGTCTGGAGACGCTCGGCATCCATCGCTCGAAGAGACCTCAAGAGACGGCTTCCAAACAGACTTCGACGCCTCCTAAAGCCGTGGTCGGAAGCAAAGGCCCTGAAAAGGTCCATTCCTCTCCAACACCCTCCTCCATCACTCAACATCCACACGGATGCCTCACTGGAAGGCTGGGGAGGTCACTCCCACCTGAAACAGGCTCAAGGGACCTGGTCTCCACTATTCAAGACGTTCCACATAAACATCTTGGAGGCCATGGCGGTCCTTCTAACTCTGAAGAAGTTATCCCCGCCGCCCTCGATCCACATCCGTCTAACCCTAGACAACTCGGTGGTAGTTCGTTGTCTCAATCGCCAAGGCTCAAGATCGCCCCAGATAAATCAGGTGCTTCTCCCAATCTTCCGTCTGGCGGAGAAGAAGAAGTGGCACCTGTCTGCAGTTCACCTACAAGGATTCCGCAATGTGACAGCGGATGCTCTATCTCGGACAAACCCGATAGAGTCGGAATGGTCTCTAGACGCAAGATCGTTCTCCTTCATCTCTCACCAAGTCCCAGAACTTCAGATAGATCTCTTTGCAACGAGCGACAACAATCAACTTCCTCTGTACGTAGCCCCGTACGAGGACCCCAAAGCAGAAGCGGTGGACGCCATGTCACTGGACTGGAACAGGTGGTCCAAGATATACCTGTTCCCTCCCACCAACCTTCTGTTGAAAGTCCTCTCCAAACTGAGAACCTTCAAAGGGACAGCGGCCCTAGTGGCTCCCAAGTGGCCCCGGAGCAACTGGTACCCCCCTGGTCCTGGAGCTGCAGCCCAAGCTGATCCCTCTCCCGGGCCCAGTTCTCTCTCAACAAGTACAGAAGTCGACTGTCTTCGCTTCATCATCGAAAATCAAGGACCTTCATCTCATGATTTTCTCTCCCTTGCCGCAAAGAAGAGGTTTGGGATCTCGAAGAAAAGTCTAGACTTCCTAGAGGAATACAAGACCGAATCCACGAGACGGCAATATGAATCATCCTGGAGGAAATGGGTCTCCTTTGTCAAGGCAAAAAATCCTAAAGAAATCACCATTGATTTCTGTATGTCCTTCTTCATTCACCTTCATGGACAAGGATTAGCAGCCAATACGATTTCAACCTGCAAATCGGCCTTGGCTAGACCAATTCTATATGCTTTCCAAATTGATCTGTCCAACGACATCTTTAACAAATTACCAAAAGCATGTGCTCGCCTACGCCCAGCACCCCCTCCGAAACCGATCTCCTGGTCACTAGACAAGGTACTCCATTTCGCCTCCAACTTGGACAACGATTCATGCCCCCTCAAGGATCTGACTCAGAAAGTTATATTTTTATTTGCTCTCGCTTCGGGAGCCCGAGTCAGCGAAATAGTGGCATTATCAAGAGAAGAGGGACACATCCTGTTTACCGATTCAGGAGAAGTGACCCTCTCCCCTGATCCGACGTTTCTCGCTAAAAACGAATTACCCACCAAAAGATGGGGCCCTTGGAGAATATGCCCCCTGAAGGAGGATGTCTCTCTATGTCCAGTAGAGAGTCTCAAGGTCTATCTTCGCAGAACTTCGAACTTTGGTGGAGGCCAACTCTTCAAAGGAGAAACATCGGGCAGCGACCTGTCACTGAAACAATTAAGAGC
Source organism: Palaemon carinicauda (assembly GCF_036898095.1). Taxonomy (NCBI): domain Eukaryota; kingdom Metazoa; phylum Arthropoda; class Malacostraca; order Decapoda; family Palaemonidae; genus Palaemon; species Palaemon carinicauda. Next base: position 14,032,324 of record NC_090730.1, read on the forward strand.
GAAAATCACCTACTTCATTCGCAGAGCGGATCCGAACAGTACACCCGCTGGTCATGATCCTAGAAAAGTGGCATCTTCTCTGAACTTCTTTCAGAGCATGGACTTTGAAAGCCTTAAAAACTTTACGGGCTGGAAGTCCTCGCGCGTTTTCTTTAAACATTATGCGAAACAAGTGCACGAAGTCAAACATTTTGTGGTAGCCGCAGGTAGTGTTATGAAACCTGCACCTAACTCTGCGTAGAACAGTGAGTTACTTGGGACTCTAACTCTTCGGGTGCCTATGTTGACCCTCGAGCGATTCATAGTGATGTCTAAAAACACTTAGTGCTTTTATAACTGTTCTTATCCCAGGTGAAATGTCATAGTGTCACACAAGTGCCGCATGCCTTGAGCATGATGTGTTGTTTAAAGACTTGCGTTCCTCGAGAACGAGTACCTACTAATCCTGAAATTCCTTTTCAGATTCAAGAGCAAGCCTTTATTTCTATGTACATTATTATTACTGTAAATGAACTTTACTTTTGCTGTAAATTATTTAATTTCTGCATTGTGAAATAAAATTTCTATTTTATTACTTATGCGTCTCTTTCAGCTCCTACCTACTATGAAATACATACTGTCATAGTTTTATTTATTCCTCCTTCTTATGGTCATGAAGAATTTAAGATGTCTAATCCTAAATTATATTCACCCTGTCTCAGTAAGGTTCCTACACGAATACTTACTTCTGATAACCAAGAGATGAACTCTATACACAGTGCCCAACCACCACTGGTCTAATTCAGAATGTTCCTATACAAATATCAAACATTCTGCTTCATCTCTAAGTTCTTCAAGTTCTTCTGTCAGGATGAATAGCCCTTCAATACCACTTTGACGTCGGCATAGCCCATGGGAACTTCCTACCAAAGGGGGGCAGGATACTTCGTTCCTATGGTTCTTTACCTAAGATTACTTTGCTGTTTTGTCAATGCCTAGGCACTTAACACTGGGGGAAAATCTACCACGATACATTGATTCTCTGGTACTCTTCCATCAGGACGCCATGGCTTGAGCCCAAAAAACGGATTTTGAGCGAAGCGAAAAATCTATTTTTGGGTGAGATAGCCATGGCGTCCTGATGGACCCTCCCTACTACTTCGTCCAGTTTTGTTCCCACCCTACACAATTGTATCATGGTGATGGGCAGCAACTGGCTTCAGGATGAAGACGGGCGTGACGTCATCAGAGCAATGGCGTCCGTTTGTTTACGTCTCGAGTATCAGTAGTAGCCACGAGTGAGATTAGCTGTGGAACGGCTCCCAGCTATTCTCAGTCCTTACACACCGAAGCATTAACTCTGTTCGGGGTGAAGATAGCTATGTGGCACGTTCAGACATGCGTGTCCCCTGTTGTATTACGATGTCTTAAAGGGAAACCTTTGAGATACTCGCTCCAGAAGTTAGAATTCTGTGATAACCTGTGGTTAAATTCTCTGGGAATATCTTAGTAGTCTTATACCCAAGGAAGCTACCAAACAGGAACCTTCCATCAGGACGCCATGGCTATCTCACCCAAAAATAGATTTTTCGCTTCGCTCAAAATCCGTTATTTTGCAGGTTTTGTAGACCAAACATCCTTTGTGTAGAGAATGCGAAAGTTGACTCACTCATGTGAGTAATTACCACGCTTTGTTTTAGATGAATCACTGGCCCAAAGGAAGCCTTGCAAAGAAGCTGGTAACAATGACATCACCGGGACATCACCATTATGTTAGAAGAGGGGACTAATAAAACACAAGAACTATCATATGACGTGACGTGATTTGCCACACCTAGATTGGCCTACAAAAGACGACTGCGAGGAAGCAGGGGACTTTCCTCTCAAGCAATTACGGCGAAAGGTTCTCACTTCTCCCCCATCCTAGGACATGGGCCCCACACCAAGTGCCAACGTGACAGGCACTTAATTAACTTCAAGAAACACGGTTAAGTTGGCTGCAAGAAATAGGAGAGAAGTCTAGTAGGAGATGCCCTTTTGCCTTTCAACCAAGAGGTGGATAAACAACTAACTCCTGCCCGAGATGAGGTAGGAAGAATTTTTCAACGTGTCCATTTGGATAACACCTGCCTTTGACCGAATTCCCTTCCTGCCTGAAATGGGGACTCATGGACTCCACAACCCACCACAAATAGAGGTTTCAGTCCATGGCTGCAGCCTCCAATCTTCATGAGACTTGACTGCCATCATCCCTACTTATTTGTAGGGGTTAAGTAACAGAGACAGGGATGAAGATCAAGAATCCATGAATTCTTGATGCCCTAGGGTGAGTTAACTCCTAACCTACTAACTCACTGCCCATTGCCTACGCATTGGATTAACACTAGATAACACACTGTATTGTTTTCATATGGTTTCTATCGCAATATGAGCATTGTACTTCAATAAGAACACACTTCAGTAACTTTATATTCATAAAAAGTGTAGTACAGTATGTATGTATGTATAGTACATGGTATGACAATTCCTCACCACACTTGTATTGCACCGTACACTAATACCAATATATCAACAACAAAACACTGTTGTTCCTATCTAACATCACTCAATGATACTGTAGTGTATATTACTGTAATAAATGTACAGTACTATCACACAGTACAGCTTAATTAGCTAAGGTACAATAATGTATCACTCGAAAATGGCTGTTTTGCATAATTGACATCATCTTCTCTCAAACACCTAGACCCGAATTACTGTACAGTACAGTATACATTTTGCATAAAGTACTGTACAGTAGTTAAAATAACAAACACTAATAAACAATGAATACACAAACATAATAAAAATTAAGAGAAAAGGCAACAGTGCAACACCACTAACCGCTTACATATGAAGTTCTATGCAGTAAATTTAAAGCATGATACAATTCTTGAGCTGTCGATTATTTGGCATGTAAGGTAGCGTAATGTATGCATCACACTTTATACTAAAATCACTGTATAAACATTTTATATATACAGGTTTTTTGGGCTCAAGCCATGGCGTCCTGATGGAGGGTTCCTTTTTGGTAGCTTCCTTGGGTAAATAACTACTAAGATATTCCCAGAGAATTTAACCACAGGTTATCACAGAATTCTAACTTCTGGAGCGAGTATCCTAAAGGTTTCCCTTTTAAGAGATCGTATATCAACAGGGGACGCATGTATTAACGCGCCACATAGCTATCTACACCCCGAACAGAGTTAATGCTTCGGTGTGTAAGGGCTGAGAATAGCTAGGAGCCGTTCCATAGCTAATCTCATTCGTGGCTACTACTGATACTCGAGACGTAAACAAATGGGCGCCATTGCTTAAATGACGTCACGTCCGTCTTTATCCTTTGTTCAGTAGCTCGCCCTACTTAGACGGATTTTCCCTGTGCTTTACTTATCGCTTTGCATCTACGTAATGTCGCTACCTTCAGCCTCGCCTTCTTCTGGAAAGTTGAGTACAAGGTTCCAGTATTGTTTAGTTAAGCTCTGACCGTAAAGTAAATATTACTTTCCGAGATAATTGCTGTTTTGTGGCAGAGCTGTGCCTCTACCGGACCCGCCATTTTATGGCGTCGTTGTTGTTATGCATGCCTTATTTAGTTAGCCACAACAACGCTTCCGGCCTTATTTACTAATCGAATACATTAGTTTATTTAGTCTTCATAGCTAGGAACTTTTATATCGTGTTTCGACGCTTTTTATCGGTCATCGATTGACCTCATACCAGTCGGCTTCTATAGCCCCCAGGCCAGAGCGCCTGTATATAAGTGTTCATGCATGATTTTATTAGTGATCCTAGGCTAAGTTATGAAGATAGTGGCATTATTTTACAATACTTTCGACCGTGATGCAAGTGTTTTTTCGCCTTCAGGGACCATATAGGGGATAGGTTAGTTAGTGTCCCTTCCTAACCTAACCTCCTTGTAGGACCCCTATATGCTTCCTTCATCCCCTGCCTTGGCACTCCCTCTGTTTAGCCTTGATTTCCTTTCTGAGTAAGGGGATCAAGTGTCTAATGGAGTATTCATCGCCTCTCAGTCCTCCCTAAGGGAATGACCCCCCCTTAGGGTTGCGTCCGAGAGTGAGGTTAGGCTAGCCCTTCCTCTATGGCTAGGATAGTCTATGACCGTCCTGCCATAGCGATATGTCTTCTATCCTTCCTAGTTCAGGGCTCCTAGCCCTGTTCTAGGTTAGGTTTTGGAAGGTTACTCTGTCCCCTACTGAAACTGTACCCATGCACCGTTTCAGCCTGGCGGCCTTATCTTAGGTTAGGGAGTGTCCTCCCTTTCCCTAGTGGCCGCTCTGGTACAGAACCCCTTCCTTGGAAGACTCTTCTCTTCTCCCCTCCCCACCTATCTCTTGTATAGCCTAGCCTACACTTAGGTTAGTCTATACCCATCTGTCCCCTGTCCTACAACTCCTCCTTAGGGCGGAGTGATAGGGCTACCTTGAGCTTCCTTGTGCAGTCCGCTCTGGTACATATACCCTTCATAGTGTCCTATGGGGTTAGCCACTGGATGCGTTCTGCATGTGGAGGTCTCTCCCCTCTTGGGTGTCCCCTAGCCCTCCCTTGGGCTACCCTAGCCCCCGGTCCCCTGCGACCCCAGCTCCTGGGTGATAGAGCCTGCCTCTATCATGGGTACACCCTCTCAGGGGGGGATGTTTGGATTCCATGACTGGACTTCTTACATCCCTCCCCCTGTCTCTCTCTCTATCCGGGTGCCGGTCCCTTGCCGCCGCCACTGTCGGCGATACCTGCCTCCTACCTTGGTGACTCTCCCCTACCCTCATGCCGCCAGCCCCTCCGCTTGCCGGGGGACTGTCGACCGCCGCCGGCTCCCGCCGACGGCCTTCCTCCTTCCTCCTAGCTTCACCGTCCGCCTGCCGGTCGGCCACCGGAGTGCCGGCATTCACTGCCGACAACCTGGTTCAGCTATAACCATCCTTACCCCAGTCACCAATCCGGCATCCTCCGACCGCCGGAGCCGCCGCTCCTCTGCCGGCGTGCCGCCGTTGTGCCGGGGGCCGCCACCCTGGCTTTACTCTTGACTTACATTTTGTCTGTCCTAATGCCAGAAACTCTGCTGGAGCGGCCTCCGGCGTGCCGGAGGTCTGCCGTAACCTCCCGGAGGCGTCAAGGATACTTGCACCCCCTTCTCCTAGCTATCACTTGTATACTGATAGCCCTACACTGCAAACAGATAGCCTGTTTACACTCTTTAGATCAGTGCCTTGGTACTGTTCTATTAGTAATCATGCTGTCCCTTTGCATTCTTCAATATTCCAGCATGCTGCGTGCATCTTAGCGCGGCTGGTTGCCGGAAGCAGTTACCCTAAGGGACCTGTTAGCTCCCCAAATTGGGGACTGAATGATCTCAGTCCCAAACTTATCCTTGGTTTTCCATGGAATTCCATTGCCCTGTGGAATTTCAGGGAATACTATCCTGTGCCTTCGGCCATCTCGGATTACCCAGGGATAATGCTTGCGGTAGCCAGACGGGCGAGATGCATGGAGTATGTTCTCTTTACTACTTCAATCTCTATGCATCACACCCTTTCTTTAAGTTAATATTAATGATTAATCTTAACTTAGCTTAAGAACCATTCTTATGACTCCCCCATACTCATTTTCTCTTTCTTCCACAGGAGGAACAGATGAAGTGTGACTTCGACTTCTGCGCTGTGAAACGCCCGCACTTCTACGGGCATACGGCTTGCAGGACTCACGCCCCTTGTGCTAACAAGAAAGGGGATCTGAAATTCTGGGACCCACTGAATTGTACGGTCTGCCAGGCTCAACTAGTTGATGCCTTCCATAACCCTCCCTCAGCGGAGGTCAGGGACACTTCTCGGGAGAAGCTACGCAAGTGGGTGCGTGGCTTCCAGAAGAATGCCACCGGACCGTACTTGGCCACTGAAGAAATGAGGTCACTCTTGTTCCCTAAGGCCTCCCCTGATTCAGTGGTACCCAAGGATGTGATTCCCACTGTCCAAATTACAGTGGAACCTGATGTTGTCATGGCTCAGTCCATGCACGAGTGCCGCCTGGATTCTGAAGATGACGAACATATGTCGGACGTCTCGGAAGACACAGAGAAGACTCTTATGGCTCAAGGAGCTGAAGATGATGAAGACCAGGTGGAATACGCCGAGTCGGAGCAAGAGGTCGCTCCTCCTTCCATCTCCGCTCCTACTCCTACACCGACGGAAGTATCTATCCCGTCTACCTACACGACCCCGGATCCCTCTTCTTCCACTCAAGAAATGATCCGGTTGATTAGAGCCGTCATGGACGACAGGTTAAAGGAGAATCAGGAGTTCATCAGGTCCATGATGGGATCCAGAGAACCGAAGAGGATTTCGGTTAAGGATCTCCCCGCTTGCTCACATGCCAACCCGTGGAGGTATGCTGAGCATATGGTTATCGCGATCGGCAGGATCTTTATCAGCGACAAGATCGGCACGGTCCCTTTGGAAGACGTGGAGTTCTTCCCAAACTTTGAGGCCTACCCGGACTGTTACGTCCGACTTCGTTCTGAACCTGCCTCTAAGGAAGAGACCGAACCGAAGGAAGAGATAGTGTTCGATCTCGCGAAGGCCCAGGCTATGCTAGCCAACACATTCAAGAGTAGGGGTTTTACCTGCTCTAAGCTTCCGGCCCTGAGCAAGAAGCACCCTACTTATGTCGCACCTGAAAATGCGGTTCTTCCATTCTTGGAAAAGGCCTTCACTGCGTGCCTTAAAGCTGTGGAAGAGGGGAAAGCCTGCCCTGCACTGGAGGAGTGCAGACCCTTCTCCATAGTCACTCCCCCTGACGCTCGACACTGGAAGGATATCCAGCACACTTTCGTCGTGGGAAAGCTAGATCCTGACGTCGCCGGACGTCAGTTTAACGAAGACCTCCCTAAGCTCAACGATCACCTCCTTCGTCGGGAACAAGATACGAAGGAGAGGCTCGCAGCATCTATGTCTCACCAAGTCCAACTTGAGATTATGGCCTGTGACACCAGAGTACCAGACCACTACATGGTACTCTCCAAATCCCACATGACAACCGTGATGAAGGACTTGTACCACTTCATGAAGGCTCGGAGAGCCTGTCGTGAATTCGTGTTCGCAGGTGCCACTGTGAAACACGAACCCCGGAGGCTGATTTCCTCCAACATCTGGGGCAAACACCTCTTTCCTTCTGACCTTGTGAAGGAAATCACCGACAAAGCCGCCACGGAGAATAGGAACCTTCTCCACAAGTGGGGCATGTCAAGAAAAAGGAAACCCTCTCAGGACGACGGACCTCAACCTAAGAGGAAATCCCAAAAACAGAAACCCCAGCAACGTCAACAAAGACGTCAGTTTCCGGGACCCGCTACCTCCCAAGTGGCAGCTCAGCCACAACAGACCTTTCAATTGGTCACCCAACCGGTGTTGTCACAGTCACCGGTCTTCACCCCTGCTTTCGAGCAACAGACAACTACCTTTCGTCCCAAAGGTAGAGGCTCAAACAGAGGTGCAAGCAGAGACGCATCTCGCCGTCCCTCCAGAGGCAGAGGAGGAAAGGGAGCTAGCGGCCGAGGCAGCAAGCCCTCGGGACACCAGAAGCAATGAAGTGCTTCCGGTGGGAGGAAGACTCCGCCAATTCCAGGATCGTTGGACCTTCGATCCCTGGGCACACAGCATCGTCAAGAAGGGTCTAGGCTGGAGTTGGACTCAACCACCCCCAACCTTCCAGCAATTCTTCCAACAATCAACCCCCCTTCTGGAAGAATATGTGCTAGATCTCTTGAACAAGAAGGTGATAAGGAAGGTAAAGTCCACCAGGTTCCAAGGGAGACTGTTTTGTGTCCCCAAGAAAGACTCCGACAAACTCAGAGTCATTCTGGACTTATCCCCCCTCAACAAGTTCATAGCGAACGACAAGTTCAAGATGCTGACTCTTCAACAGATAAGGACCCTTCTGCCTCGAGGTTCCTACACGGTCTCCATAGACCTGGCGGATGCCTACTGGCACGTTCCAATGAACCATCACGCTTCCTCCTACCTAGGATTTCGACTCCAAAGGAAAAGCTACGCCTTCCGGGCCATGCCCTTCGGCCTCAACGTGGCCCCTCGGATCTTCACAAAGCTGGCGGACGCCATAGTACAACAGCTCCGCCTCCGAAACGTCCAGGTGATGGCCTACCTCGACGACTGGCTAGTCTGGGCTCCATCGCCCGAAGATTGTGTAAAATCTTGCAACAAAGTCACCCAGTACCTAGAACACCTGGGATTCAAGATCAACGAGAAGAAATCTCGCCTCTCTCCAGCTCAGAAGTTCCAGTGGTTGGGAATCCAATGGAACCTTCAGTCACACCGCCTTTCCATCCCCCAGAAGAAAAGGAAGGAAATAGCAGGGTCTGTCAAGCGACTGCTGAAATCCAAACGAATTTCAAGACGCTAGCAGGAACGAGTTCTAGGCTCTCTACAGTTCGCCTCAGTAACAAACCCAGTGCTTCGTGCACAGCTAAAGGATGCCGCGGGAGTCTGGAGACGTTCTGCATCCATCGCTCGAAGAGACCTCAAGAGACGGCTTCCAAACAGACTTCGACTTCTCCTAAAGCCGTGGTCAGAAGCAAAGGCCCTGAAAAGGTCCATTCCTCTCCAACACCCTCCTCCATCACTCAACATCCACACGGACGCTTCGCTGGAGGGTTGGGGAGGTCACTCCCACCAAAAACAGGCTCAAGGCACCTGGTCTCCCCTGTTCAAGACGTTCCACATAAACATCTTGGAGGCCATGGCGGTCCTTCTAACTCTGAAGAAATTATCCCCGCCGCCCTCGATCCACATTCGTCTAACCCTAGACAACTCGGTGGTAGTTCGTTGTCTCAATCGCCAAGGCTCAAGATCGCCCCAGATAAATCAGGTGCTTCTCCCAATCTTCCGTCTGGCAGAGAAGAAGAAGTGGCACCTGTCTGCAGTTCACCTACAAGGATTCCGCAACGTGACAGCGGATGCTCTATCTCGGATAAACCCGATAGAGTCGGAATGGTCTCTAGACGCAAGATCATTCTCCTTCATCTCTCACCAAGTCCCAGAACTTCAGATAGATCTCTTTGCAACGAGCGACAACAATCAACTTCCTCGGTATGTGGCCCCGTACGAGGACCCCAAGGCAGAAGCAGTGGATGCCATGTCACTGGACTGGAACAGATGGTCCAAGATCTACCTGTTCCCTCCCACCAACCTTCTGTTGAAAGTCCTCTCCAAACTGAGAACCTTCAAAGGGACAGCGGCCCTAGTGGCTCCCAAGTGGCCCCGGAGCAACTGGTACCCCCTGGTCCTGGAGCTGCAGCCCAAGCTGATCCCTCTCCCGGGCCCAGTTCTCTCCCAACAAGTACAGAAGTCGACTGTCTTCGCTTCATCATCGAAAATCAAGGACTTTCATCTCATGATTTTCTCTCCCTAGCCGCAAAGAAGAGGTTTGGGATCTCGAAGAAAAGTCTGGACTTCCTATAGCCCAGCGGCATAGTAAGAAATATGAAACCAATTGTTCAAATTGTTCTAAAAGCACCAAAATTGGCACACATGTGGATTAATACATTCTGAACAATTTTGGATATGGAGGCATTCAAGATTCTCCCCGTAGCACATTTGGCGGCCATTTTTCAAAATGGCCGCTATTTACCGTTAGCGTCATTGAATATGTACCATAATTTGTCTTTTTGTGGATGCTAAAGGTGATAAGTGTGCTAGAGGTGATAAGTATTGTACAATTACACATACTTCTGTGCTTACCAAATAATTTGGCTACCATTTCACAAGAAAATGAATTTTACTTTGCAGCGGCAGCGTTGGTGGCAGTGACGGCGGCTGCAGTAATAGTATAGTGTTGATAGTCATGGTGCTTGTAGTAGTAACTTGTGGTAACATGGTGGTGTTTTGTGTCTTTGCAGGTGAGGCAGCAGCAGCACCACCTGACATCAGAGACGCGTTGTTCCAGACTGCAGCCATGGCAAAGAAGTTCCAACTGGTCGATACTTTTGAGCAACGTACTCCCACAACACATCCTGAGACAAACTGGAAGCTGTGTCTTGTATGTCAAGAGGAGACAACAGAGTCACTTGTCTGCCCAGTACTGTCTAAACGCCGAGACCCTGGGAGTGGATACACGACAATGGCTGCAAACTTGGTCAAATTTGATGAACTCGGAGAACTGCCAAGAACTGTTCAGTTACAGAGACTAGATGAAGGACAAGGTGTTGAGGCGACAATGGTTGCCCACCAGGCCAAGTGGCATAAAACATGTATGCTCAAATACAATAACACAATGCTACGAAGAGCAGAGAAGAGACGCATCGCAAGCAGCTCAGCATTTGATAGTACTGACAATGTCCAGGCCAAGCGCGCCAGAACACACTCTTCAGAAGCCACTACCAGCGGCACCTCCTGCTTTTTCTGTGGAAAGTCTGGCACAGAGACCCTACATGAAGTAACAACCTTCCAGGTGGACACACGCGTACGGAAGTGTGCAGCGCAAGTTGGGGACAATGAACTCATAGCCAGGCTCAGCATGGGTGATATGGTGGCTCTGGAGGCCAAGTACCATTCCAAGTGTTTGTTGGCTCTTTACTATCGTGCAAAGACCACTGTAGAAGCCGAGCAGAAAACTGACCATGAAGGTGTAATGTCAAGAATCGTACTGGCTGAACTGGTCCTGTATATCGAGGAAACCCACCTAGAAGAAGGCACCACCCCAGTCTTCAGACTCGCAGAACTTGTAAAGCTATACACAACAAGAATGGAACAGCTCGGGGTTGTTTTGTGCCAGAAAGTTAATAGCACAAGGCTGAAAGAGCGCCTGTTAGCCCAGATACCAGGCCTGAGATCCCACAGCAAAGGCCGAGATGTTTTACTAGCGTTTGATGAAGACATTGGTGAAGCGCTAGGCAAAGCCTGCGAGCAAGACTGTGACACTGAGGCAGTTCACCTTGCGCGTGCTGCACAGATAGTTCGTCGATATATGTTTGAAGACACTTACCAATTCCGTGGATCATTCCCGGGCGGCTGTCAGGAGGACTCTGTGCCAAACGTACTAGTTGCAATGGTAAATATGGTGCTGGATGGCCCCACCATCAAGAATCAAAGCCATTCCTCTTCAACACAAGCAGCTCTTTCCATTGCGCAGCTTCTCAAGTTCAACAGTGTCAAGCAAAGTCGGAAGCAGGGAGCAACCAAGACACAGGAGCCTTTGGGACAGGCAAGAACTACCGCTACATTGCAGCCCATGAAATAGCTTCCTCCCTTGGTCCAGAGAAGGCATGTGCTCTTCCAATGTTTCATGCCATAACATGGTGTGATACTGTGTCAGCCTTCGTCGGACATGGGAAGAAATCTGCCTGGGCAACATGGAACACGCTGCCAGAACTCACTGATGCCCTGCTGAGTCTGGCAAATGCACCCACAAGCATCCAAGAGGATACAATGCATGTCATCGAGAGGTTTGTCATACTCCTGTATGACCGCACAAGCAAATGCAAGGATGTCAACAAGGCTAGAAAGCAGCTCTTTGCAAAGACGAACTCTGTTCAGAACATCCCGCCAACCTACGCTGCTCTGGAGCAGCATGTGAAGAGATCTGCCCTTCAGGGTGGTCATGTCTGGGGCCAGGCATTGGTACCAACGCCCGTGCTCCCTCCACCAACAGACTGGGGCTGGCATCGGAGTGATGATGGGCTCTACACACCACTCTGGACCACACTCCCTGAGGCATCCAAGGCCTGCTATGAGCTGGTGTCTTGCGGATGCAAGAAAGGCTGCAAAAACCGCTGCAAGTGCAAGAACGCTTCACTGCAATGCACTGGTCTATGTTTCTGTGAAGGCGAATGCCAGTAGATTGGGACAGAAAACTTGCTAACCAACATTATGATCTGTAGACATTCATAATTCTGGTGACCAGATTTGAAAAGTTCGGAATCATAATTAACATAGTGTGGCAAAATCTACGTTATTGTATTACATGTATGTACTGCAGGATTACACAAGTACTGTGCCTAGAGACTGGGCTTTTGGTCGACTATATAACTACAATCTGACCATACTGTAAACTTCCCGTACTCTGTGTATTATTTTGACTAGCAATTTTGCCAGCAATTTGAAATAAAAAAGCAACTTGAGCAATTAGGTAGTAGGTTGGCCAGGGCACCAGCCACCCGTTGAGATACTACCGCTAGAGAGTTATGGGGTCTTTTGACTGGCCAGACGGTACTACATTGGATCCTCCTCTCTGGTTACGGTTCATTTTCCCTTTGCCTACATACACACTGAATAGTCTGGCATATTCTTTACATATTCTCCTCTATCCTCATACACCTGACAACACAGATTACCAAACAATTCTTCATCACCCAAGGGGTTACTGTACTGTAATTGTTCAGTGCCACTTTCCTCTTGGTAAGGGTAGAAGAGACTCTTTAGCTATGGTAAGCAGCTCTTCTAGGAGAAGGACACTCCAAAATCAAACCACTGTTCTCTAGTCTTGGGTAGTGCCATAGCCTCTGTACCATGGCCTTTCACTGTCTTGGGTTAGAGTTCTCTTGCTTGAGGGTACACTCGAGCACACTCTCCTACCTTATTTCTCTTCCTCTTGTTTTGTTAAAGTTTTTATAGTTTATATAGGAGATATTTATTGTTGTTACTCTTCTTAGAATATTTTATTTTCCTTTTTTCCTTTCCGCACTGAGCTATTTTCCCTGTTGGAGCCCCTGGGCTTATAGCATACTGCTTTTCCAACTAGGGTTGTAGCTTAGTAAGTAATAATAATAATAATAATAATAATTAAAGTGTGTTCCTGAAATCAGGTACTGGTTATTAGAGGTATTATGTCATTGAGTATTGAAATCTTCATCAAATGTCCACTTTTTCCACAAAATGGCGGCCAGTTTGGGGGCCATTTTTGAGAAGATTCATCTAAATATCTGTTAAACATTTATTGATGTTAATTCTGATGTAAAAAAAGGGAATTTTGGCCCATCTAGCACCAAACTAACGACACATAATGAAGTCTATGTAATGACGCTAATGTTAAATGGCGGCCATTTTGAACAATGGCCGCCATATCTTCCTAAGGGCTAATCTTGAATGCCTCCATATCCAAAAATGTTTAGAATATATTAATCTACATGTGTGCCAATTTTGGTGCTTTTAGACCAATTTGAACAATTGGTCTGCTATGCCGCTGTACTACTAGAGGAATACAAGACCGAATCCACAAGACGGCAATACGAATCATCCTGGAGGAAATGGGTCTCCTTCGTCAAGACAAAAAATCCTAAAGAAATCACGATTGATTTCTGCATGTCCTTCTTTATTCACCTTCATGGACAGGGATTAGCAGCCAATACGATTTCAACCTGCAAATCGGCCTTGACCAGACCAATTCTATATGCTTTCCAAATTGATCTGTCCAACGACATCTTCAACAAACTACCAAAAGCATGTGCTCGCCTACGCCCAGCACCCCCACCGAAACCGATCTCCTGGTCACTAGACAAGGTGCTCCATTTCGCCTCCAACTTGGATAATGATTCATGCCCTCTCAAGGATCTGACTCAGAAAGTTATATTTCTCTTTGCTCTTGCTTCGGGAGCTCGAGTCATCGAAATAGTGGCATTATCAAGAGAAGACGGACACATCCTGTTTACCGATACAGGAGACGTTACCCTCTCCCCTGATCCGACGTTTCTCGCCAAAAATGAATTACCCACCAAAAGATGGGGCCCCTGGAGAATATACCCCCTGAAGGAAGATGTCTCTCTATGCCCAGTAGAGAGCCTCAAGGTCTATCTTCGCAGAACTTCGAACTTTGGTGGAGGCCAACTCTTCAAAGGAGAAACATTGGGCAGCGACCTGTCACTGAAACAATTAAGAGCGAAAATCACCTACTTCATTCGCAGAGCAGATCCTGACAGTACACCCGCTGGTCATGATCCTAGGAAAGTTGCATCATCTCTGAATTTCTTTCAGAGCATGGACTTCGAAAGCCTTAAAAACTTCACAGGCTGGAAGTCCTCGCGCGTTTTCTTTAAACATTATGCGAAACAAATGCACGAAGTCAAACATTTTGTGGTAGCCGCAGGTAGTGTTATGAAACCTGCACCTAACTCTGCGTAGAACAGTGAGTTACTTGGGACTCTAACTCTTCGGGTGCCTATGTTGACCCTCGAGCGATACATAGTGATGTCGAAAACACTTAGTGCTTTTATAACTGTTCTTATCCCAGGTGAAATGTCATAGTTGTCACACAAGTGCCGCATGCCCTGAGCATGATGTGTTTTATCCAAAGACTTGCGTTCCTCGAGAACGAGTGCCGACTAATAAACTTGAAATTCCTTTTCAGATTCAAGAGCAAGTCTTTATTACTATGTACATTATAATTACTGTAAATGAACTTTACTTATTGCTGTAATTTATTTAATTTCTGCATTTGTGAAATAAAATTTCTATTTTATTATCTGTGCGTCTCAATCAGCTCCTACTTACTATGAAATACATGCCTGTCATAGTTTTATTATCCCCTTTTCCTTATGGTTATGGAGAAATTAAGATACTAACTCTTAATTTATATTCACTCTGATTATGTAATGTTCCAATACGAATACTTACTCTTCATACCCTGGAGATGAATTATCTTTCTCAACATACAGTGCCCAACCACCACTGGTCTGCTTTTCAGAATGTTCCTATACAAATACCAAACATTCAGCTTCATCTCCAAGTTCTTCAAGTTCTTCTATCAGGATGAATAGCCCTTCAATACCACTTTGACGTCGGCATGGCCCGTGGGAACTTCACTGCCAAGGGGGGCAGGATGCTTCTTCCCTACGGTTCTTTACCAAGATTACTATGCTAATTTGTCAATGCCTTGGCACTTACTATTAGGGGAAAATCTACCACGATACATTGATTCTCTGGTATTCTTCCATCAGGACGCCATGGCTTGAGCCCAAAAAACGGATTTTGAGCGAAGCGAAAAATCTATTTTTGGGTGAGATAGCCATGGCGTCCTGATGGACCCTCCCTGCTACTTCGTCCAGTTTTAGGTCCCACCCTGCTCTGCTGTATCATGGTGATGGGCAAGCAACTGGCTTCAGGATAAAGACGGACGTGACGTCATTTAAGCAATGGCGCCCGTTTGTTTACGTCTCGAGTATCAGTAGTAGCCACGAATGAGATTAGCTATGGAACGGCTCCTAGCTATTCTCAGCCCTTACACACCGAAGCATTAACTCTGTTCGGGGTGTAGATAGCTATGTGGCGTGTTAATACATGCGTCCCCTGTTGATATACGATGTCTTAAAAGGGAAACCTTTAGGATACTCGCTCCAGAAGTTAGAATTCTGTGATAACCTGTGGTTAAATTCTCTGGGAATATCTTAGTAGTTATTTACCCAAGGAAGCTACCAAAAAGGAACCCTCCATCAGGACGCCATGGCTATCTCACCCAAAAATAGATTTTTCGCTTCGCTCAAAATCCGTTTTCAACACCAATATTCACAAACAGCTGTGAAAAAAAAACATTCTTTAGTTCAGTAAAAATGTTTACAAATATATTTCGCAAATACGGTATGTAGGCCTACTGTTCATACGCATTACGTACTATACTTACATAGTAAATTAATCATTTTTTATATATAGTATATATAAACAGTATATTTACCAAAATAAAAGTTCAAATATTAAAGTATATGTCATAACTTACTGGAATACAGTATATTCCATAAAAAGAAACAGTTGATGAGGTGGCTGAGGATAAGCCATGCAGTTACAAATGGATGAACGATGAAGGGACGTCACTGTACGGTATGGCACATCTATAGGGATGAGCCATCACTGCTGCAAAGATTTAAAATGGTTTAGTTCAGGATAAAAATATAAAAATTGTATAACATAAATGTACAAGTATATGTACGTATAAAAAATTACACTACTGTATAAAAAAAAATGTTTAAAAATATTGTAAATTACAATATATTTATGTAATTTATACTGTATCAAAAAATTTAACTATTACTGTAACAAAACAATGTTAAAAAGTACATAAGCAATTTTTAATTGAAAGATTAAAAAATGTTATTTTCATTAGTAAAATAAATTTTTGAATATACTTACCCGGTGATCATATAGCTGTCAGCTCTGCTGCCCGACAGAAAAACCTAAGGACAAAATACGCCAGCGATCGCTATACAGGTGGGGGTGTACATCAACTGCGCCATCTGTCGAGCAGGTACTCAAGTACTCCATGTCAACACAGAACCAATTTTCTCCTCGGCCCACTGGGTCTCTATTGGGGAGGAAGGGAGGGTCCTTTAATCTATGATCACCGGGTAAGTATATTCAAAAATTTATTTTACGAATGAAAATAACATTTTTCAATATTAAACTTAGCCGGTGATCATATAGCTGATTCACACCCAGGGGGGTGGGTAGAGACCAGCATTACATGTTGACATTATTATGAGCTAAGTATTTTGTATTTCATTTTAGCAGTTATTCAAAATAACAAACATAAAATAAATAAGTACCTGGTAAGGAAGTCGACTTGAACAATTACTCTGCCTTTTTAAGTACGTCTTCCTTACTGAGCCTCGCGATCCTCATAGGATGCTGAGCGACTCCTAGGAGCTGAAGTATGAAGGGTTGCAACCCATACTAAAGGACCTCATCAAAACCTCTAATCTAGGCGCTTCTCAAGAAATGACTTTGACCACCCGCCAAATCAAGTAGGATGCGAAAGGCTTCTTAGCCTTCCGGACAACCCAAAAACAATAATAAAACATTTCAAGAGAAAGATTAAAAAAGGTTATGGAATTAGGGAATTGTAGTGGTTGAGCCCTCACCCACTACTGCACTCGTTGCTACGAATGGTCCCAGAGAGTAGCAGTTCTCGTAAAGAGACTGGACATTCTTAAGATAAAAAGACGCGAACACTGATTTGCTTTTCCAATAGGTTGTCTCGAATATACTTTGCAGAGATCTAATTTGTTTAAAGGCCACGGAAGTTGCGACAGCTCTAACTTCGTGTGTCCTTACCTTCAGCAAAGCTTGGTCTTCCTCATTCAGATGGGAATGAGCTTCTCGTATTAACAGTCTGATAAAATAGGATAAAGCATTCTTTGACATAGGCAAAGATGGATTCTTAACTGAACACCATAAAGCTTCAGACGGGCCTCGTAAAGGTTTTTAAATAGAACTTAAGAGCTCTTACAGGACATAAGACTCTTTCTAGTTCATTTCCAACCATACGATAAGTTTGGAATATCGAACGATATTGGTCAAGGCCGAGAAGGCAGCTCGTGTTTGGCTAGAAAACCAAGTTGTAGAACATGTAGCCGTTTCGGATGAGAATCCGATGTTCTTGCTGAAGGTATGAATCTCACTGACTCTTTTAGCTGTGGCTAAGCATATCAGGAAAAGAGTCTTAAAGGTGAGATCTTTCAGGGAGGCTGATTGTAGCGGTTCGAACCTGTCTGACATAAGGAATCTTAGTACCACGTCTAAATTCCAACCAGGTGTAACCAAACGACGCTCCTTCGTGGTCTCAAAAGACTTAAGGAGGTCCTGTAGATCTTTATTGTTGGAAAGATCTAAGCCTCTGTGACGGAAGACTGATGCCAACATGCTTCTGTAACCCTTGATAGTGGGAGCTGAAAGAGATCGTTCTTTCCTCAGATATAAGAGAAAGTCAGCTATTTGAGTTACAGAGGTACTGGTCGAGGATACGGATACTGACTTGCACCAGTTTCGGAAGATTTCCCACTTCGATTGGTAGACTCTAAGGGTGGATGTTCTCCTTGCTCTAGCAATCGCTCTGGTTGCCTCCTTCGAAAAGCCTCTAGCTCTCGAGAGTCTTTCGATAGTCTGAAGGCAATCAGACGAAGAGCGTGGAGGCCTTGGTGTACCTTCTTTACGCGTGGCTGACGTAGAAGGTCCACCCTTAGGGGAAGTGTTCTGGGAACGTCTACTAGCCATCGAAGTACCTCGGTGAGCCATTCTCTCGCGGGCCAGAGGGAAGCAACTAGCGTCAACCTTGTCCCTTCGTGAGAGGCGAACTTCTGCAGTACCTTGTTGACAATCTTGAACGGAGGGAATGCATATAGATCTAGATGTGACCAATCTAGTAGAAAGGCATCTATATGAACTGCTGCTGGGTCCGGGATTGGTGAGCAAAATATTGGGAGCCTCTTGGTCATCGAGGTTGCGAAGAGATCTATGGTTGGCTGGCCCCAGGTGGCCCAAAGTCTCTTGCATACATCCTTGTGGAGGGTCCATTCTGTTGGAATTATTTGTCCCTTCCGACTGAGACAATCTGCCATGACATTCAAGTTGCCTTGGATGAACCTCGTTACTAGTGAAATGTCTAGACCTTTTGACCAGGTGAGGAGGTCCCTTGCGATCTCGTACCATGTCAGAGAGTAGGTCCCTCCTTGCTTGGAGATGTACGCCAAAGCCGTGGTGTTGTCCGAGTTCACCTCCACCACTTTGCCTTGAAGGAGAGACCTGAAGCTTTTCCAGGTCAGACGTACTGCCAGTAGCTTCTTGCAGTTGAAACGCATTGTCCTTTGACTCGAGGTCCATAATCCCGAGCATTCCCTACCATCTAATGTCGCACCCCAGCCTACGTCCGATGCGTCCGAGAAGAGAACGTGGTTGGGAGTCTGAACAGTCAGGGGAAGACCCTCTCTAAGGTTGATATAGTCCTTTCACCAAGTCAGACCAGACTTTATCTTTCCGGAAACCGGGATCGAGACCGCTTCTAGCGTCTTGTCCTTTTTCCAGTGAAAAGCTAGATGGTATAGAAGAGGACGGAGGTGTAGTCTTCCTAGTGACACAAATTGATCCACAGATGACAGTGTCCCTACCAGACTCATCCACAGCCTGACTGGGTAGCGTTCCTTCTTCAGCATCTTCTGGATGGATAGCAGGGCTGGGGGTTGATCGTCTTGTTCAGCAACGTCCTCATCAGAGGGTTCCTCATCCGAAACTGATGAGGAAACGGCAACGGAGTGGGCAACGTCTGACTCGTTGAATCCGGTCGCACTGGTGGATGCGTGACGGAGCCGGACGCAATATCATGGCACTGCTGCACAGTCTGTGAACTGTCAACAACCATGGGTGCGCGAGGAAGTACAGCGTCAACCCGAAACTGTCTAGACTGTCTGGGTTGTGCAGTCAACACCCTACCGGGTTGCTGAGGTTGACGCACTGCGTCACAACAAGTCACCTCTGCTGGTTGTTGAACGTCTTCCTAGTGACACACTGAACGTCAACAACCACCTCCGAGCGTTGCTTAACGTCAACGTGCGACTGGCAACCCACACTGGGTCGCATCGGTGGAGGAACCACCTCAACTGGCAGACGCGAGTAGGAAACCTCAGCGTCAACAGGGCGCACAACCAACCGGTTGGAAGGTTGTTGGCCAGAAGGTTCTTCTCCGTATTTAAGTCCTCTATCAAGGACACAAGCTTGGACTGCATGTCTTGCAGCAAAGCCCATTTAGGGTCTACGGGAGCAGGTGTGGCAACAGACGGGGTTAGCGACTGAGGCGGAACCATTTACCATCCCTGGAAGCCTTGTTATGTGTGACATAATAGTACAGCAAAACTTCAAAGGCTCGACAAAAGTTGAGAAGTTGCCCTGTAAACAACTTGGAGCGTCTCCTGGCTAGGCGCCAGGGCGAGTCTACCAGTATTGAGAAGTCTATCTGGGCAGAGGCATGAACTCCCAAGCCGAGAACTTCTCTCGTGTCCTATCAGACTCTCGCTCTATAAGCCAGTTAAAAAGAAGGGAAAACAAAGGCTGTATCCCTAAAACTCCTCCTGGTGCAAAAACCAGTCGCCTAGCCAACGTAACGCTCTCTAGGAGAGCGAGAGAGCACTAGCTTAACAACAACGGCTTCGAAGTAGCTAGGCCTAGTGTAAGTTCTGATGTTAGGCGAACGAGGAGCAGCAGTTACAAGATCCGGACGAAGATCCTTAAAAAATCATCATGATTTAATTAAAGTCCATAGGAGGCTAAGCAGCTTAAGGCTCCTCTCCAAATGACAGAGTCCTCAAAGGAATATCAGTAGGAGGGAGAACAGCACTTTCTCATCTACAGGAACCTTATCCGAGAAAAGCTAGGTTATCTCAGTGAGGGTCTCACTGGTGCATTAGCAGCAGACCAGAAGGCAACGTTATGTAACTGCTTGACAGTCTGTGAACTGTCAAAAACTGAACTGTCAACCACAACAGGTGCGTGAGGACATACAGCACTGGTGCATTAGTAGCAGACCAGAAGGCAACGTCATGTAACTGCTTGACAGTCTGTGAACTGTCAACAACTGAACTGTCAACCACAACAGGTGCGTGAGGACATACAGTGTTCACTCGAGACTGCTTTGACTGTCTATACTGAGCAGTCAAAACAACTCTAGAATGCGGAGGTTGACGCACCGCGTCAAAACAAAACAACTTAGGTTGTTGTTGTAACTCGCGAACGTCAACGGAGGGTTCCATGCGTCTGTGAACGTCAACGTGCGGCTGGCAGGGTACACTGCGCATGGGTGGTGGAACTCTCACAGCCGGAGTGCGGGAGCAGGTAGCGTCAGTGTCTACTGTACGCACAACCGTGGTTGGTTGTAGGCTAACGGGTGCAGCGTCAACCTTCTCCGCACGATACTCCTGCATAAAAGATGCTAACTGTGTCTGCATAGACTGTAGCAAAGACCACTTAGGGTCTACAGCAGCAGGTGCGGCAACTGACGGTGTTACTGCCTGTTGCGGTACCGCTTTGCCTCTCTAAGGAGGTGAGCAGTCGTCGGAAGACTGCAGCGAATCCGAACTGACCCAGTGGCTACAACTGGCCCGTTGGACTTGCGCGGAAGGGACCGACTTGCACTTAATAAGCTGCGAGACCTTGGTCCATGGTTTCTTACGAGAAACCTCTTCCGCAGACGAGAAGTAAATGGGCTCTCTCGTCTTTGTGTGGGTGGGGCGATCTTGGGTAGATACGCCCGAAACCACGGAGGGAAACGTCTGTTCGTTGATCAAGGCCTGACGAACCCATAAGTCGTTCGACATTACTTCTCCCCTGGGCTTGGGAGCTTGCAAGAGGTCCCGGACTAGGTGAACGACAGGCACGAACAGACGAACCCTCGGACGCAACACTGTAACACTTTGCGCATATCACTTTATCACTTCGATTTTCTGTTTTGCACTTATTTCACTCAAATCGAAACTTTTACTGATTTCTACATGAAACACGCAATTCTACCCTTCATTAAAAGGTAGTAATTGTGAAAACAGTCGTATAATGCAGCTCATTAATACTAGCAAAAACAGAAAACATATATAAAGATAAAGAATTCAGTGGCTGGGAAAGAGACTAAACACTAGTTCAAATAAACTACGTTTACAATCTCTCACCGCACATAGCCTGGGGACAAGAATAAAATCCTAGAAACGTTTTACCTTCTTCCCCGTACAGCGACTAGGGAGGAGAGTAACACGAGAACAACGTTACCCGCT
This sequence comes from Palaemon carinicauda, assembly GCF_036898095.1. Classification (NCBI taxonomy): domain Eukaryota; kingdom Metazoa; phylum Arthropoda; class Malacostraca; order Decapoda; family Palaemonidae; genus Palaemon; species Palaemon carinicauda. Next base: position 14,053,880 of record NC_090730.1, read on the forward strand.
TGAACGGAACGTTTTTTCTCCTCTCTCTCCCTCCGTCTCTATCTCTCTCTCTCTCTTTTTCTCCTGATTTCGCAACTGAGAGAAGAGCCCAATTATATATCGTCAAAACATGTTATTTGGCTAAAGGAAAAAAAAACTGAAAGGTTTTCCAAATAAAAAGTTCCTTTAATTTAGAATTTAAACCATTTAAGCTAAGAAAGAATGAACAAAACGTCAGAATCGATTTACTCTTACTGCAAAGTGAAACCGTGATATACTCTCTCTCTATCGTAACGATAGAGCGCATGTTGAACGTCCTGAACGTCAACAACTGCGTAGTCTAAAAAACTAAACGTTAGTTCATTTTTGAAAACAGTACGAGACTGTCAAAGAAATTCTTTCATAAAACATTAAATTGAAAAAGTTTTAAATTCTTTAAAGGCTAAATACGATATAACGGGCTCAACGTTGATTAACTTCGGTTCCAAGTTAGGACCGCCTACTATCAGGAAAGGTCGCATATAAACAAAACATAAAAATTTATTTTTATATGTTTATAATAAATGGAAAGTTAATCGAAGAGGCCTAATAAAGGCGGAGAGATATAAAATATATAGATCTATAACGTGTTAAGCAAAATTACTAAAAACCTAAACACACTTCCGTCTAAGGGAAGGGTCGGCCATTTAAAAGTGAGAGAGAGTCCATACTCTCTTTGTCACCATAATTAAATCTATCCAAAACGAGTTCAAGTTTTGAGATGAAGATAAAACCCCTGCATAGCGAAAGCTCAAAACTAGAATAGTGTACTTCACCAAATAGTTGTGAAAACAAATCCAGTTAGTAACAGCGTATTTAGTAGGTCTTGCCAGTGGCACGACAGAGAGAAAATTGGTTCTGTGTTGACATGGAGTACTTGAGTACCTGCTCGACAGATGGTGCAGTTGATGTACACCCCCACCTGTATAGCGATCGCTGGCGTATTTTGTCCTTAGGTTTTTCTGTCAGGCAGCAGAGCTGACAGCTATATGATCACCGGCTAAGTTTAATATTGAAAATTTTACAGTACAGTACTGTATATTTCACTGTACTTTACAAATCTTAACTGAACTGTTTACAAATGGAAAATTTACTGAAAAGTATCTTGCCATTCTACAAGGGGTGGAGGATCGTCTTTGCCATCATCATCACTGAGCACCATTAGAATTTCCGAAAGAGGGGTTTCACATTAAGGAGAATCTGTGATTGTGGTGGTGGCTGTTATGGGTAGCTACTTCATCCGACCTCTTCAGTGTGACCCAAGATACCCTAATAGGTTGCAAAACCCTAATCCATGGAATGCATGAACTTCTGGGTACATACCAATGAAGGGTCCATGCTGTAAACCTTTTGCTTCAATGCCTCCACCATCCGTGATATCTCTGCCAACTTCTCGAGTGTGATGCCTTCATCCTCCTTGCCAAGTTCATTAGCCTCCTCATCTTCCTCACTTGCTGAATGGACTGATTTAGCCAGGTCCTTCTCAGTCAAGCTCTGGTTATGGCCATTTAGCAACGCCACTTCCACTGATTTCGCTAAAGTTACGATCTTGTTGACAGTCTCAGGAAGGCTCTGTTAAGACTGAAACCAACAAATTACTTCGCACACCCTGGCCACAAATATTTCCAGCATGCATTGTCTCGGGCTTGACGTCATGGAATGAATCCTGGACAACAGGCATATAGTCTGCTTATCGTGAATCACCTCCAATACAGGAAAACATTCAGGTCAGGGTTGTTATAAACGGCTTTTTGGAGTCACGCCATCACTTGTCAGCTGTAGAGGACCTTGAAATTCTTGATCACCCCTAGTCCATGGGCTGGATGAGGGCAGTGTTGTTCGGAGGAAAGAACACCATGCACATTAAAATTATTTACCCTAACAGAGGATGGATGTCTGGGAGCACTGTCAAGGGTAAGGAGGACCTTGAACTCCAAGCCTTCTCTCTGCAGATAGTCCTGAACCTTTGCCAGCAGTATTGAAAAAAATTAAAGAAGAGCTCTGTTGTCGTCAACGCCTTCTTGTGCATCCAGTAACCCGGTGGCAAATTCATATTATGGTTTTAAAGTACACAGGATCTTGACGACTTATAAATGAAGCCAGGTTTTATAGGGTGTCCAGAGGTGTTTCTGCAGAAAATCAATGTACCTGTACACCTGGGGAAGACAGAAGAGGCATTTCTATTGGAATGGAGTTTTGTAATATTTCATATCGCACTCACTGTACAGCACATAAATATTTTTTTTCAACAAGAACCCAAAAATTCTAAAAAATCACATGCATTTATGTAAATTAGAGAAATGGAAAAATATTTATAACATTAGCCTACCTGTCCTTTGCTGCCTTAAAACTGGGAGCACTGCGTTCCTCCTGGGCAATGGACACTTTCTGGGGCATCTTCCATAATAAACCTGTCAAGCAGTAAAAAAAACATACAGTATATTAAACTATGAATAGTACGGAGCATGTTACGTAAAATAATGTAAATTTAAATAGAAATGATGTATTATTATGTACGTTCTTAATATTACATTAAGTGTACATATATAAATAATGAATGAATCAATATGTATAAAAACTATACAGTCAGCCCTCGATATTTGCATGTTCTTTCTTCGCGGCTTCGGTCATTCGCGATACAGGGAACTATGTAAACTATTTAATAAAAATTTACCTATTCGCTGCTTCGCAATAAGTACTCTTGCAAGCTGAGGCTTTTAAACCAACTCAGCTCCTTCAGTACAAGGTCATCTTCGCCCCCTCCCCTTCAACACACAGAACAACAGCCTACCTCTCGCTGACAAATATACATTACATGACAACTTTATAGCCAACACATGTAAAGTATTCAGTGATAAACCCTCTGCACAGTAATTCTAATTATAAAAATGATTAAAAGAAGTTAATACATACTTTATGTTTAAGTAATATTTGATATGTAATATATAATGCTGATGAAAAATATCTATTACAGTTAAAACAAAAGGTTCTCTCTCCTGCTATGAAAAAATTTAATGGTTTTGAAAATGGATTATAATTAGAAGAAATGTTATTTAAATGAAGAAAAATAAGGAAATTAGAATTTATATAATTATACAATAATTGGTAACTTCCTTATTTGTTAACAAAAAAACTTGCAATTTCTTTTCAAATAAAGGTTGTTAAAATTACCATCATGTGATGATATGAAATTTGCTTGATTATCATCATCATCATCTCCTCCTACGGCTATTGACCCAAAGGGCCTCGGTTAGATTTCGCCAGCCGTCTCTATCTTGAGGTTTTAATTCAATACTTCTCCATTCATCATCTCCTACTTCAGGCTTCATAGTCCTCAGTCATAGATTTACCTAAAATTTTCATGTGACTTTGATGCACCATATCAACCAGGAAATTGCTTTCTCCCCCACCGTTCCCTTCTTCTTTCCCACTGTTGTCCCTACATCAAGGGGTTGGTTGCCTGATGCGAAAGCACTGGCATTGTTTATGAATTGGCAGAGGGTTTTTACGATCGTATGCATTGCAGTCATCAACCATAGGTATTGGTGGTTTTCTTAGCCTTTTTCTAAAAAGCAAGACTGCAAGGCAGCAGTTTCACCAGTTATTGCTGTACTACACCATGAAAATTACACCCATATTAGAACAAAGGCGTTCACATTTTGCAGCTGAAATAATATGAAAAAAGACACAACTTAACAATGTAGTGTTTTTCTTTTAATACCCCTCAATGCAAAATATAGGGTTGTGGTGGCCTATTTGGTAACGTCCCTGACTGATGATCGCCAGATTTGGGTTCAAGTCCCGCTCAAACTTGTTAGTTCTTTTGGTTGCTGCAACCTCACCATACTTGCGAGCTAAGGATAGGGGGTTTGGGGGTGCCTATAGGTCTATCTGCTGAGTCATCAGCAGCCACTGCCTGGCCCTCCCTGGTCCTAGCTTGGGTGGGGAGGGGGCTTGGGCACTGATCATATGTATGTATGGTCAGTCTCTCGGGCATTGTCCTACATGCTAGGGCAATGTCACTGTCCCTTGCCTCTGCCATTCATGAGTGACCTTTAAACCACACTCTGACTAAGTGAAATTTTTATGGTGCAGTACAGTATCTGCTGATAAATTTCACCAATCCTAAATCCAATTAACTTAACACTAAATGTACTGCATAACTAAAAAGAAACACTAACACTAAAAATAAAAATATTAATCATGATCCTGCAAAATTGCATTACCTTTATTGTAAGAATTCTCATTATACTTTCAGGCTAAAATGAATCCATTGTAAACCATTCACCTCACAATAGACTACAAGCTACACCGTAACAAATTCTTACCAAATTGTAGGGAACTGGTAATTGAGGGGGGGGGGGACATATTTCATGTTCTTATCTTATGTTATGTTTAGAGATCTTTGAAAAATAAAACTTGAAATTTTCCAATTAGAAATAAGAGAGATAGATGAATAACATTCTTTATGAAACAAACGACATTGTACAGTTTCTGCTTTGAGGCCAGGCGTTCATCATTATATTACGTACTTAGAAAATTTTACATGGAATATTTTTCATGCTTGAATAGTCTTTTTTCATTATATTTATGTATTTAAACTAAAATTCTTGTAATTTATTATGCAGGAAGGAATAAAATATTATTAGGAAATAATATGCTGAAAATAATTAGGTAAAAACAATGAGAACAAGAGAAATGAATTGAAGGGATAATACTGGAGATCAAAATTTAATGCAAAGAGGGTGTTAATTTACATACATGTAACATAGGGATATTTGCTGAGAGAGAGAGAGAGAGAGAGAGAGAGAGAGAGAGAGAGAGAGAGAGAGAGAGAGAGAGAGAGAGAGAGAGAGAGAGAGTAGTTTGTGTAGCTACACTTAAGGCATAGTGCATCACCAATTTTACTGCAATAACTTTGTAAATGTTAGTGATGTTTGTCTTCTTTTTCATCATATTTTTTTCAATTGTGGTTGATAAATATTCATATGTTCATTGAAAAAAAACTACTAATATTGTATATACAGTATTATACTGTACTGTAAATGAAACCTTAAAACACGACATTTGATTTCATCCGTGGACCAACTATAAGCAGGCATTACTGCATTCTAAAAAAAAATGTTATTTTTATAATAAAATAAATTTTTGAATATACTTACCCGGTGATTATATAAGCTGCAACTCTGTTGCTCGACAGAAAACTCTACGTTAAAAATCCGCCAGCGATCGCTATGCAGGTAGGGGGTGTACTTCAACAGCGCCATCTGTCGTGCAGGTACTCAGTACTCAATGTAAACACAGAACTCAATTTTCTCCTCGGTCCACTGGGTCTCTATTGGGGAGGAAGGGAGGGTCCTTTAATAGATAATCACCGGGTAAGTATATTCAAAAATTTATTTTATTATAAAAATAACATTTTTCAATATTAAACTTAGCCGGTGATTATATAAGCTGAATCACACCCAGGGGGGTGGGTAGAGACCAGCAATAATTGTTTACATTATTATGAGCTAAGGATTTTTTATTTCATTTTTGCAGTTATTCAAAATAACAAACATAAAATAAATAAGTACCTGGTAAGGAAGTCGACTTGAACAATTACTCTGCCTTTTTAAGTACGTCTTCCTTACGGAGCCTCGCGATCCTCTTAGGATGCTGAGCGACCCCTAGGAGCTGAAGTATCAAGGGTTGCAACCCATACAACAGGACCTCATCAAAACCTCTAATCTAGGCGCTTCTCAAGAAATGACTTTGACCACCCGCCAAATCAAGTAGGATGCGAAAGGCTTCTTAGCCTTCCGGACAACCCAAAAACAATAATAAAACATTTCAAGAGAAAGATTAAAAAGGTTATGGAATTAGGGAATTGTAGTGGTTGAGCCCTCACCTACTACTGCACTCGTTGCTACGAATGGTCCCAGAGTGTAGCAGTTCTCGTAAAGAGACTGGACATTCTTAAGATAAAAAGACGCGAACACTGACTTGCTTTTCCAATAGGTTGCGTCGATTATACTTGCAGAGATCTATTTTGTTTAAAGGCCACGGAAGTTGCGACAGCTCTAACTTCGTGTGTCCTTACCTTCAGCAAAGCTTGGTCTTCCTCATTCAGATGGGAATGAGCTTCTCGTATTAACAGTCTGATAAAATAGGATAAAGCATTCTTTGACATAGGCAAAGATGGTTTCTTAACTGAACACCATAAAGCTTCAGACGGGCCTCGTAAAGGTTTAGTTCGTTTTAAATAGAACTTAAGAGCTCTTACAGGGCATAAGACTCTTTCTAGTTCATTTCCAACCATACGATAAGTTTGGAATATCGAACGATATTGGCCAAGGCCGAGAAGGCAGCTCGTTTTTGGCTAGAAAACCAAGTTGTAGAACATGTAGCCGTTTCGGATGAGAATCCGATGTTCTTGCTGAAGGCATGAATCTCACTGACTCTTTTAGCTGTGGCTAAGCATACCAGGAAAAGAGTCTTTAAGGTGAGATCTTTCAGGGAGGCTGATTGTAGCGGTTCGAACCTGTCTGACATAAGGAATCTTAGTACCACGTCTAAATTCCAACCAGGTGTAACCAAACGACGCTCCTTCGTGGTCTCAAAAGACTTAAGGAGGTCCTGTAGATCTTTATTGATGGAAAGATCTAAGCCTCTGTGACGGAAGACTGATGCCAACATGCTTCTGTAACCCTTGATAGTGGGAGCTGAAAGAGATCGTTCTTTCCTCAGATATAAGAGGAAGTCAGCTATTTGAGTTACAGAGGTACTGGTCGAGGATACGGATACTGACTTGCACCAGTTTCGGAAGATTTCCCACTTCTATTGGTAGACTCTAAGGGTGGATGTTCTCCTTGCTCTAGCAATCGCTCTAGCTGCCTCCTTCGAAAAGCTTCTAGCTCTCGAGAGTCTTTCGATAGACTGAAGGCAGTCAGACGAAGAGCGTGGAGGCCTTGGTGTACCTTCTTACGTGTGGCTGACGTAGAAGGTCCACCCTTAGGGGAAGTGTTCTGGGAACGTCTACTAGCCATCGAAGTACCTCGGTGAACCATTCTCTCGTGGGCCAGAGGGAAGCAACTAGCGTCAACCTTGTCCCTTCGTGAGAGGCGAACATCTGCAGTACCTTGTTGACAATCTTGAACGGAGGGAATGCATATAGATCTAGATGTGACCAATCTAGGAGAAATGCATCTATATGAACTGCTGCTGGGTCCGGGATTGGTGAGCAAAATATTGGGAGCCTCTTGGTCATCGAGGTTGCGAAGAGATCTATGGTTGGCTGGCCCCAGGTGGCCCAAAGTCTCTTGCATACATCCTTGTGGAGGGTCCATTCTGTTGGAATTATTTGTCCCTTCCGACTGAGACAATCTGCCATGACATTCAAGTTGCCTTGGATGAACCTCGTTACTAGTGATATGTCTAGACCTTTTGACCAGGTGAGGAGGTCCCTTGCGATCTCGTACAACGTCAGAGAGTAGGTCCCTCCTTGCTTGGAGATGTACGCCAAAGCCGTGGTGTTGTCCGAGTTCACCTCCACCACTTTGCCTTGAAGGAGAGACCTGAAGCTTTTCCAGGCCAGACGTACTGCCAGTAGCTCCTTGCAGTTGAAATGCATTGTCCTTTGACTCGAGTTCCATATTCCCGAGCATTCCCGACCGTCTAATGTCGCACCCCAGCCTACGTCCGATGCGTCCGAGAAGAGAACGTGGTTGGGAGTCTGAACAGTCAGGGGAAGACCCTCTCTTAGGTTGATATAGTCCTTTCACCAAGTCAGACAAGACTTTATCTTTTCGGAAACCGGGATCGAGATCGCTTCTAGCGTCTTGTCCTTTTTCCAGTGAAAAGCTAGATGGTATAGAAGAGGACGGAGGTGTAGTCTTCCTAGTGACACAAATTGATACACGGATGACAGCGTCCCTACCAGACTCATCCACAGCCTGACTGAGCAGCGTTCCTTCTTCAGCATCTTCTGGATGGATAGCAGGGCTGGGGGCTGATCGTCTTGTTCAGCAACGTCCTCATCAGAGGGTTCCTCATCCGAAACTGATGAGGAAACGGCAACGGAGTGGGCAACGTCTGACTCGCTGAATCCGGTCGCACTGGTGGATGCGTGACGGAGCCGGACGCAATATCATGGAACTGCTGCACAGTCTGTGAACTGTCAACAACCATGGGTGCGCGAGGAAGCACAGCGTCAACCCGAAACTGTCTAGACCGTCTGGGTTGTGCAGTCAACACCCTACCGGGTTGCTGAGGTTGACGCACTGCGTCACAACAAGTCACCTCTGCTGGTTGTTGAACGTCCTGAACGTCAACAACCACCTCCGAGCGTCGCTTAACGTCAACGTGCGGCTGGCAACCCACACTGGGTCGCATCGGTGGAGGAACCACCTCAACTGGCAGACGCGAGTAGGTTACCTCAGCGTCAACAGGGCGCACAACCGACCGGTTGGAAGGTTGTTGGCCAGAAGGTTCTTCTCCGCATTTAAGTCCTCTATCAAGGACGCAAGCTTGGACTGCATGTCTTGCAGCAAAGCTCATTTAGGGTCTACGGGAGCAGGTGTGGCAACAGACGGGGTTAGCGACTGAGGCGGAACCGTTTACCATCCCTGAAAGCCTTGTTATGCGTGACATAATAGTACAGCAAAACTTCAAAGGGTCGACAACAGCTGAGAAGTTGACCTGTAAACAACTTGGAGCGTCTCCTGGCTAGGCGCCATGGAGAGTCTACCAGAATTGAGAAGTCTATCTGGGCAGAGGCATGAACTCCCAAGCCGAGACTTCTCTCGTGTCATATCAGACTCTCGCTCTATAAACCAGTTTAAAAGAAGGGAAAGCAAAGGCTGTATCCCCCAAACTCCTCCTGGTGAAAAACCAGTCGCCTAGCCAACGTAACGCTCTCTAGGAGAGCGAGAGAGCACTAGCTTAAAAACAACGGCTTCGAAGTAGCTAGGCCTAGTGTAAGCTCTGACGTTTAGGCGAACGAGGAGCAGCAGTTACAAGATCCGGACGAAGATCCTTAAAAAAAATCATCATGATTTAATTAAAGTCCATAGGAGGCTAAGCAGCTTAAGGCTCCTCTCCATCTGACAGAGTCCTCAAGGGAATATCAGTAGGAGGGAGAACAGCCACTTCCTCATCTACAGGAACCTTGTCCGATAAAAGCTGAGTCTCTCACTGGTGCATTAGTAGCGGACCAGAACGCAACGTCATGTAACTGCTTGACAGTCTGTGAACTGTCAACAACTGAACTGTCAACCACAACAGGTGTGTGAGGACGTACAGCGTCCACTCGAGACTGCTTTGACTGCCTAGACTGAGCAGTCAAAACAACTCTAGAATGCGGAGGTTGACGCACAGCGTCAAAACAAGTCAACTCCGATCGTTAGTGAACGTCTAGAACGTCAACAGGAGCATCAGCCAGTGGCCTAACGTCCAAATGCGGCTGAAAAACCACACGAGACCGCATCGAGTGTGGTTCTAAACAACCTGACTGACGTGACTAGGCTACGCCAACGTCAACAGTAAGCACAAAGGAACGTTAGGTTGGCTGAAAGCCAGGATATCGATGAGATAAACGGCTAGACTCAACGGACTAATCGGCAGAATAGTCTTCCATAAGGGAGGCAAGCATATACTGCATGTTTTGCCATATAACCCCTTAAGGATCAACGGAAATGGTTGTGGTAATAGACGAGGGTAACGTCTGTGACCGCAACACTTTGCCTACAAAAAAAGACTTTCGGAGTCTGTGTTACGCTTTTGTTAGGCGGCGAGCAGTTATCCGATGACTGCATAGGGTCAGAGCTGTCCTAATGGCTGTAACCAGGACGCTGGACCTGTCCTGAAAGGACTGACTTTCGCTTAAGGGCTTCGAAACCTTGTGACAGGTTTCTTATGCGAAAAGCCTACGGATGGCGAGGAGAAACAACGTCTCTCTCGTCTTATGGTAGGGGAGATCTTGGTAAGAAACACCCGATACCATAGAGGGAAAACGTCTGTTCGTTGGTCAAGGCCTCTCGAACCCATAAGTCGTTCGACATTACTTCTCCCCTGGGCTTGGGAGCTTGCAAGAGGTCCCGAACTAGGTGAACGACAGGCACGAACAGACGAACCCTCGGACGCAACACTGTAACACTTTGCGCCTCGGACGCAACACTGTAACACTTTGCGCATATCACTTTATCACTTCGATTTTCTGTTTTGCACTTATTTCTACCTGAAACACGCAATTCTACCCTTCATTAAAAGGTAGTAATTGCGAAATAAGTTGTATAATGCAAGTTCATAATACCAGCAAAAAACAGAAAACATATTTTAAGATAAAAAGAAAAATCAGTGGCTGGGAAAGAGACTAAACACTAGTTCATATAACTACCTTTTTCAATCTCTCACCGCACATAGCCTGGGGACGAGAATAAAAACCTAAAAACGTTTTATCCTTCCTCCCCGTACAGAGACCTAGGGACGAGAGTAACACGAGAACAACGTTACCCGCTTGAACGGAACGTTTTCTCTCCTCTCTCTCCCTCCGTCTCTATCTCTCTCTCTCTCTTTCTCTCTTGATTTCGCACCTAAGAGAAGAGCCCAATTATATTTCGTCAAAAAAACATGTTATTTGACTAAAGGAAAAAACTGAAAGGTTTTTCAAATAAAAAGTTCCTTTAAATTAGAATTTAAACCATTTAAGCTAAGAAAGAATGAACAAAACGTTAGAATCGATTTACTCTCACTGCAAAGTGAAACCGTGATACACTCTCTCTCTATCGTAACGATAGAGCGTATGTTGAACGTCTTGAACGTCAACAACTGCGTAGCATAAAAAACTAAACGTTAGTTCATCTTTGAAAACAGTACGAAGACTATCAAAGAAATTCTTTCATAAAAAATTACATTTAAAAAGTTTTAAATTCTTTAAAAGCTAATTACGATATAAAGGGCTCAACGTTGATTAACTTCGGTTCCAAGTTAGGACCGCCTACTATAAGGAAAGGTCGCATATAAACAAAACGTTAGAATTTATTTTTATATGTTTAAAATAAATGGAAAGTTAATCGAAGAGGCCTAATAAAGGCGGAGAGATATAAAATATATAGATCTACTGTATAACGTGATAAGATAATTACTAAAAACCTAAACACACTTCCGTCTAAGGGAAGGGTCGGCCATTTAAAAGTGAAAGAAAGTCCATACTCTCTTTGTCACCATAATTAAATCTATCCAAAACGAGTTCAAGTTTTGAGATGAAGATAAAACACCTGCATAGCGAAAGCTCAAAACTAGAATAGTGTACTTCACCAAATAGTTGTGAAAACAAATCCAGTTAGCAACAGCGAATTAGTAGGTCTTGCCGGTAGCCCGACAGAGAGAAAATTGAGTTCTGTGTTTACATTGAGTACTGAGTACCTGCACGACAGATGGCGCTGTTGAAGTACACCCCCTACCTGCATAGCGATCGCTGACGGATTTTTAACGTAGAGTTTTCTGTCGAGCAACAGAGTTGCAGCTTATATAATCACCGGCTAAGTTTAATATTGAAAAATCATTATTTTCTAAAAATATAATTGTGCCTCATTAATGCATTTTTATACTTTTGTTTTAAATTTTGGGTGCATTTCAATCATCGACTATTGGTGGCTTTTTTACTCTATAGTATCAGCAGGAAGTGTTTTGTTGTTATTTAAACTTATTGTGGTGTGGTGATGATGTTCGTGTTATGAGTCGTCCTAATTTGTACAGAATCTGTGTTAATGATGTACAATTGACTCTGAAAAGTAGAAAGATCTAAAATATCATTAAGAACTAAAATACCACGATAGAAACTGAATGAAAACAATGTAGTGCAGTACAGTGGGTTACCTAGTGTGTTAATCAAACGCAGGTAGGCAATGGTCAGTGAATTGGTAGGTTATGAGTTGACCCATCCAAGGGTGGCAAGCATTCGCAGATTCTCGATCTTTGTTACCTAACCCCTACAAATGTGGAGGGGTGACTGTGATATTATACAATTGACATGTTTCTACAGTACAGTACATTTTAACAGGAATGCTACGTATGCTAATTTACCTTTACTGTACGTTAATCGTACATACACTAGAACAATGCAATAATTCAAATAATAAATCAAATTACAAAACTATAGTAGCATACAATTGACAAATATTTCTACAGTACACAATATATTACGTTAAAATTAAACAAATTAATTACGTAAATAATACAGTATATAATCTAAGAATTTTACATATAAATGTCCATAAACTTACCAGTTTTATTCCAAACTTGTTTTGACTTGTACCCCTGCACCAAGATGAATCGCTGAAGCTTGTCTCCGAAAGTTTTGACTGTCTCATCGTCCACAGAAGCGACTTCCCAGTAATTTTCATGTTCTTCAGGGCAAAACACCATTTGAATTTCTCAAACTAGCCTTTGCTGACTTGGAAAGGTGTATGTGGCGTCTATGCTGGTGGATGGTCGAGGTTAATCATCCATGAAATAGCGGAGCAAAGACTTGGCTTTTTCCCGGATGATAAGTGAGTTGATAGTCGTCGGTTTGAAATAGTCGGGCTACAAGAATACTTATTGCGCAACTGCGAATGAGTGAATTTTTGACAAAGCTTATATGGTTCTCTGTATCGCAAATGACTGAATATGCACATATCAAGGGCTAACTTAACTAATGATTGATTACGATCACCAAATTGTGGAAAAATGAAAGGAGTCTGTCTCAATCCTAGAGAAACTACCTTCTTAAAGGATGACAGGATCAACCAATTATTGATGTACCTCATAAAATGAATCTCATTCGATTGGGTCCAAGTTAAGACGAGGGTGAACACACTCATGAACACCTGGGGAGCGGTAGACAGTCCAAAGCACAGGGCCTTGAACTGGTAGGAAACTCTCTTTGAGAATGAAGCTTTGATACTTTCTGCTGGATTGATGGATCGGTAACTGAAAACATGCATCCTTTAAGTTTACAGAAAGCATGAAGTCATCCTTCCTTATGGCTGCATAGACTGTGCTTATTGTAAACATCTTGAATGGAGTTTGCAATACAAACTTGTTCAGAGGAGAGAGGTTGATGACTTGCCTTGGACGACTTCTAGTGTGTTCTCGTCCATCTTTGCCGTAACATCTGTTTCAAGCGCAAAAGCCTTCAGTGACTTCTGAAAATACGTCTGGAATGTCATAGGATAGCAAGTGAAAGGTGGCAGAGAGCCAGAGAAATGAAGTTGGTTTCAGTTCCGGAAAGCCACCACTCAGCGGATAAGGGAGTCATGAGCCTCCTTTCTCATCTTCTTGACATCCCTTTGTGAGAAAAGTGCCACTGACTCCAGGGATTGGTGCATTCCTAAGAGAGAGCAAGTGTAGAAGCTTGTCCTACCTGGCTTGTGAAATGAACGACCACTGCATCCCTTCTCTGGAAGACCCAGTTAGCCCACTGGTCTGGTTTGCCAACTGGTGCACCAGAAAAGTCACTGACTTAGTGCCTGAGGATACAGTACATGTATTTCTTCTTTATTCTGGTATAAGACAAAATCCTAAGACAAAGTAAATTATGGTAAGTGACTAAATTAGACCAGTGTTCTAACCATGATGTTGGTTGGAGGATTGCCACGGAAACAGCAGAGGCCGAGAACCAAGTGCCCTCACACATGATTCTCTTCACATTGGCCCTTGATGTCAGCACTGCAATTGAAGGGTCTATTGGAAGAGGCGCTGGTGCAGAGAGATCCATGACTTCATGAGACTCCTTTTCCTTCGGCAGGCTACAGTTAGTTCCTTCTTCCCTTTGGAATATTTGCGCATTGGACCAAGAATAATGCTGAGGTGATACTCCAAAGTGGAGGAAAGAATCAACAATTGTCATCTTGATTCCAATGGCAAGCTACCATTGGATCTACTCTCCACAGCAGCCAAAGAGATGCGAGATGTCATGGAGTCTGAGTTGAGGAGGGTGATCGTGGCTCTGAATATCTCAAGCACACATTTGGAGTGCTTGTTCTTGGTCGAAAGAGGGCTACAGCAGAAGTCCCAATGTCCTGCAAGGGAGCTGAAGTATGTTAAACTACATGTTGTGCTGCCACCACAGGACTTAAGCATTCTGGTACCTGTGGGTTATATCTTGCAGATAGTGTAAAGGCTCTCAATGTTTCGGAAAACATAGTATGGAGCCTAGGAGTCACCTGTTTCTGACTCTTGTCATGGCTGCCTCTTGGGAGATCCTGTGCTAAGGGACGATCCCTTGCATAGGAGTCGCTAGAGAGTAATCATTTCCGTCCTGAGTAGTTACCGAGTAACCCCGGTACAAAGGATGATCTTAGTGGTTTGACAAATCAAGTGTCGAGAGGTGATATGTATTATGACAGTGCCGAGAAATAACAGGTGACTGATCATCAAAATCTTTAGCAAAGCTTGAATCCTGGTCTTTGGATGTAGAAGCCCGAGGGTTCCAGTCACTTGACGTCGTCTTGAGTGTGGGTCTTCCAAGTAAGTGACCTACCATGGGGTGTTCTAATACCAAGTCCAAGCATTGGGTAATTCTTCTTGTTGTGAATGATCACTTAGTGCGTAGCATACAGAGACTGGGCGCGAGATGATCAAGAGGGTGGTGATCTGGGGTAAGGTGAGACCTGGAGGTGGAGACAGAGTGCGAGGACCCTTTGCGTGCAGAGATTGGTGACAAGGAGACCTAATGCCTGCTGTTTGTGCTTGTGGCGTTCCTGTGCGTGATCATTGTCTGCAAGGTGATCGAAGGGATTGTTCGCCGAACGATTGAAATGATTATGCACATGGAGAACGAGCTTGTGGAGAAGATAGATGACTAGGAGAACCACGATCTACCTTCTCCTTACATCTGCGAGGACGGCTCTTGTCGTTTGGTCAAGTGAGAAGTGTGATTTGAAATTTCTTCTCCATTCGCAGGTTTCTTCAGGGCAGCTTTTGATGTTTGAGGTGGTGTCACAAAAGCACTTCTGGAGCATCCCAGGACTTGAGAGGGATGAGGGCGGGTGCCCGCCCAGGCCCTAACCAGTAATACTAATACAATACAGTACTTCTGGTAGCAAAAGCATGAACGTCTATACCTTGTACCAAATGTCTTACCCGAGGATCAGGGTTTGGTACTGCACTACTATCCAACCAAAACCATGCGAGGAATCAGGTGACGTCTCAAAAAAACTCAGTCTGATAGGTCATCCTGTGCTTTGGCAACCTCTTTTTCTTCTTGGGGATGGCAGGTGCCATGTCTGCAGGCAATGAAGAAGGCACAAGGACAGGAGAAATGACAGGGGAAGGCGAGTGCATATGCTTCATTTCCATCTTGTCATTCTTAACCAATGTCAAGGAATTCTGGGCTATTCGTGACCTCTCTGCAACAGGTAATGACACAGGAGACTCCAGAACAGCAGGCAAAGTCTTGTCGAAGGTCTACAAACCACGTCGTCTCTCTGCAGAAGGGGCAGCTAAAGACTTCTTAGATCTAGCATTAGCTAGCACCTCAAAGTCTCTCAGCAGATGGTATCTCATCCATGCATAGGAAAGGCCACAACTAAACTAGCTAAGTCCTTGCAAGGGTCATCAACAGGCAATACAACATGAATACTTTGAGAGAGAGTCAGGGGTGGATATTGCCTCTACGGAGGGAAGACAATACTCCTGACTCCTTCCAAGCACTCCCAGAGGGTAAGGCAGTCTCCCTTCTTACAAATATCCTACGGAGTACCCAGCCAAGGAGGAACCTGAAGGAGATATGGCAGGCTTAGTTCTTGAAGAAGGGAGAAAGAGCTATAGTTTCATTGGCATCAGCTTGGGCATTGCCAAGCAAGATGCCAATGAGTCCCTCTTGACAATCATCACCCACTGTAAGGAAGCCCACACCCTACATTCCTCATAAACGGATGCCTGTGAACAGAAGAAAGTTAATAGGGATCTACCTATGGCATGCTCATATACCGGCCAGTTTTACCTGTGCAAAACGGCATGTCTGCTCTTGGGCTAGCCATCTAAAACAAGCTCACAAACTAGATTAATTAACCAGATTAAGGATGCAGCGAAGTACATGCATATAGGACTGTTACCAGTCAAACAGATATTTGCTCTATCTGATGGGTGGGCTAGCCCTACCTCCCACCCAATAGTCAACCATTGTTTACCATAGAAGCTACTATCAATATCCAAAAGAAATGAGAAAAGTAAGATTTCCACCACCAATACAATAAGGAAATGACTAACCTGGTTAATTATGGACTGAAAATTCAGTAATTCTCCTCATTACCAAAGATGATAAAAGAAAGAAAATGTTGAGCATTAAGGGTAACTCGAGATATAGATAATTTCAACGACACAGGGATAGTATCATCATTGTAACCATTACTTGAAGGACTTTGCTTCATTTTGACTCTTAATTGCACTTACTTCTAGGCTTTAACTATACCTCCATTTCCACTTCTTTTTCTCCATCTTGCTGCCTTACCTCTTATCTTATCTTTTTCTTTTGTTGCACAGGGGAACAAAACGGTCTCTCGGCCGTCTGTGCAAGGCCACCCCATGGGGGTAGTGTGCTGTCAGTTAATCTCAAGTGATGCACTGTCGTCATTACTTTGCAGTCCTTTCTGTGGCAACTTACTTTGTTCCATCTTGCTGTCCATACTGTTCCTTCATACTGCAACTGCAGGGTTTAACCCTTTGTTACACATGGGCACTCAAGGGCATTCAAAGTCCCAGTACTGAACCTTCTGGCTCAGTCATCAAACCCATCCTAATTTCAAAAGATTGCATCTCTCTCCCTGTTTCCATAAATAATATTTGATTCATAAACAAAATCTCCTTTAGTGTTTGTGTCCTACTCTTTCACTGGCTTTTTATTATTGACATCATACTCTTGTCAATATGTGTTATCATATTAGGCAATATTTTTATTAATTCTTGGTAGTTTAATCAGACCACTGAGATTGTTATAATGTGCCTTTTTGAGTTTCGATGGTAAGTTAATCTTATTTTGTTGCTTTGTAGTATCAGTACAGAGTGTTAGCAGTGCATCGATTGATTTTAATAATAAAAAAGTTATAAAAAAATATACATATTTTATATGTCATTACCACATCTATCACTTAAACAATGATTGGAAAATACCTTCGTCTCATGCCATTTAGAGTTTAAGATAGTGAAAAGCTAAAGAAATTTGTTCAATACAGTAAATATTGTAAAAAACAATCCTTGCTTATATACAGGAACAGAATATCTCATTGATCAGTAATTCATTTTGCCAAAGGATTAATGATCCAAAAACTTATTTCAAATGGAACAGTATAAAAAAATCTACCCCAGTTCCTTTCCTCCATCTTTCTGTCCAACCACTAATCTTCTATTACATACTGCAGCAATGAGGTTTTCCCTCAAGCACATGGGCACTGAATGTCCCAAATTCTTATCTAATTAAAAAAACGAAAGTTATTACATAACATATATTTTTAACAAAATTACATTCTTTAAATCATTTCTGTGTCTTACTATGAAAGCGATCAAGAAGACCAAATGACTTTTTGGGTTTCTGCCGTTTCTCTTCTTTTAAGCCTAAATTATCTCTAGCAATAACGGCATCCTTAATATATTCTCGCTTCTTGATATCGAGAGTCTTCTGCTTACGCTTGAATTTCTGTGCAGAACCACTCTTTCCTTTCATTCTGTAACGGGGCTGCACATCCAACTTCGGCACCTTTACGTACTTCAATGCTCTTTTTGCTTCTAATTTTTCCTCCAGTCTCGGTACATCAACCTGAAGCAAGAATATTAATAAGGTATATTATTAAATGATTGATTAATCATGAATAAGTATAGTACATAAAAATAAAGCATTTATTATTTTCTGCATGTGGAGTCATTATGTTGTGTTACCCTTTACTTTAGCCTCATGATATACTGTAGTAATACTAAATGTTAACTGCAAAACCCCCTCGAACAGCTTCACTGATTTCTGGCTTTTATTTTTCATCCATTCGCTTGTCTGTTTCCACCTGGCTGTTAAACTCCTTTAGCTTAATGTTCTCATTTTCACCTCTTTCCCAAAATAAGAAAAATTCCATGGATAAACCCCAAAACTTTGTCGATTATAGAAATGTGACATGATGGATTTATTAAACTAACTTGCATCCAAATAGATGGTGTTAGCATAAATAAAACATCATGAAATATGAATAAGGAACAATTATACAGTATTAAAAGAAATTACTCTTCAAAATCTTCTCAATGTGATTTGCCACTGCTATTACTTTACTTTAAAAATGAATATGTTATTTTTAAAGATTTTCACATATCGAATAATATTTTTCAAGTCTGTACAAATACATTTATCAACATTTAATTGCTCTTTAGGTGTATTCAAAACTAAAACTTTTTAGGTATGAAATGAATTAAGATATTATGTATATAATTTCTACTTTTAAATGAATTATTTCTAAATTCTACTGTTACAAGTATTGCTGTATTGAGTAGTTAACAATCAACTGGTAATATTTAAAGGCTATATTATCACATACATGACCAAAATGATTTCTTCATGAATGCAGAGAAAATTGGTTTAAAAACAAATTACAAAATTTATGAGAAATAAAATGCAGAATCCTGCACCAGTAAATTAAAGAGATTCTGAATCACCATTTGATACCAGGCTATCCTGTCTTTCACAAAACAACTTTTACATATAGTAAATTACCCTTGCTGGTAGTATTGGGTAAAGGCATGGGCAGTTGCTGACAGTAGTCCTTTCATTATCTATACTACATGTCAAATTTTTTTACAATTGGGTCATGCAGGTTATTCACCAAATACCCATGGGTCTAACAAAACCAATTAAAGATGGGATAATACTGCTGTATACAGTAATACTTCGGATTATGAGTAATTAAGAATATGAGCAAGAAATTTCAAATTGGTAAACGAACATTGTATCGGTCTGCGAGCAAAGATTTCTACCTGTATTCACAATACCAAGAAATAAACATAGAAATAAAAACACTAAGTATAATCTATGGCATTTCTGGTTAATTTCAAAATAACTTTCCAGCATGGAATGCACAGAAAACTCATGCAGTATTCCTGGAATATTTATGCCATTTTGTCTCACCTTTGCTTGTACCCCATCCCCAAAGCTCAGATCTCAACTTTTTAACTCTCCCTAAAGTATTCATACCAGCATCATCTAAACCTCATTTGCTAGCATTTTGGTAGTGTTCTTTTGTAAAGTTGGGATCACGTGTTCTTTACAAAATTGTGATTGACATTGTTCACATCAAGTTAGTATATAATACAGGATCTCAAAATTGACCCCCAAGATGATAAACAAGGAAGGGGAGATGATAACCTTAGAGCTGAAAAACGAAATTATTGAGAAGCATGATTAAGGTATGCGTGTGGTTGCCCTTGCTAAAATGTTCAATCATACAATGTAGACAATTTGCCAATTCTCATGAAAAAGGAATTGGCATTGCAAAAGGGGTGCTGACCATTCTGGAAGATGTCCAGGACGTTGTTCACAAACCATGGAAAAGGAAGCAACTTACGGTCCCTAGCCCATGAAAGGCTGTCTAACCCTGTTGTTCTGTACGAATGCCAGTGAGAATTGCAAAATCAAGCCTCTATTGGAGTATCACTTGGAGAATCCACAAGCCTTTAAAAAGTACAGGATGCAGAGGATGTGACTTAATGTCAGGTGAAAGTCAAACAAGACATGGGTGACCCACATCTTGATTGTGGAATGGGTCAATGAGATTTTGGTCTTGAGGACAAGAAGTACTTCATGGACAAGAACTTTCCACCCTAAGCTTTGTTACTTATGAACAATACTCCTACTTATCCTCCAGCCATTGAAGATGATCTAATGGATGAGTTCAAGTCTATCAAGATTAAGTTCCTACTGCCCAACACCACTCCTATTTTCCAAACCATGGATCAGAGGGCAATCTCTAATTTCAATAAAGTGTACACAAAGGTAATGTTTCAGCCATGTTTTGTGGTCACTGAAGGGATCAACCTCATCTTCCAAGGGCTTTGGAAAGAACATTTTCACACTGTCAGCTGCCACAAACTGATCAACAAAGCCTGGTTAAGGATCACCTACAGATCCCTCAATTCTGCATGGAGAAAACTGTGGCCTGAATGCATTGCTGAACATGATTTTGAGGGAATTGAACCCTTGCAGGAGGAAGTTAATGATGGAATTGTATTCTTGAGCAAGAAAATATGGTTAGAGGTAAACAAGGACAATATCAGCAATCTGCTTTAGGAATAAGGAGCAGAAACACAAGGTAATGCAGAAGATTTCATCAGATGAAGAGGGACAGAGTGACAAACATCTTGCTTAGGGTGAAATAAGGTAAATGTTAAAAATATGGGAAGCTCTGTGAAATTTTGTGGAAACACATCACCCAGATAAGGTTTCGACATGGAGAGCAGCGAATCTATTTATGGACAATAGAATGTCCTATTTTCATACCATTTTAAAGACAAGATAAAAACAATCTTCTCTAGATAGATGGCTTGTAAAGATTGAACACAAGTGCAAAAAAAGATGACCAGTGTCCAAAAACCGTAAGTGATTCCACTAGTGATAGCGAATGCCATTCAAGAGGCCCCTGGCGAGTACAGTGGTAATGTATTCACCTAGCATTTGCATGGCAGAAGATTGATCCAAGCACGGGACCGTGAGCTTAAGCTACTTTCTGGAGGCCACTGCTGTGGCTGGGCACCACAGTAGGGGGTTGGGCTTGCCCTGATGACGTTCTGGTGAGCATCTAGTCTGATGAAACTGGAACTGAAACTGAAACCAGAAACCTTTAACCTTTAAGAGAGAACACCAAATATTTCACTAGAAGGTCTCATGGAGGGAGATTCTCCTTCCAAGCAGTACACCCCTACTCCTTTCGCCTCCTGCATGCCAGCCACGACTCTCCTCAAAGGTAAAGTGCGAGTTAAAGAGTCAATTTGTTATTTCTATTTTTTATTGTTAATCATTAATTTGTATTTATTTCTGATATTAGGGGTTATAACTTGCTCTTTAAATAACTAAAAATCATTAAAAATTAGTGTATATGTATATTTATGGATGTGTGGAATACGTCAAGTGTTTTGTTTTTATTTCTTATGTGAAAAATTGTTTTGGCTTATGAGCAAGCTTCTGGAACGGATTAAAACTGTAATCCAAGGTATCACTGTACTACACTTTGATGTTTGTTCCATTTAGAATGACTGGTACTAATTGTTAGTAAGACAAACACAAAATAGCTTGTAGCTCAAGACACTTTAGGCATGAAGGGCGACGACGTCAGAAGCGCAAAAATCAAAGGCACGGCTCTGACAACAAACAATACAATCAGATCTAATATAGCCCCATGGTCCCCTTACTTGTTGGCCGGGCAAGCAAAGGCTGGCAATAATGGTAAAAGTTGAATACTTATGTCTGCACAAAGGTACTAAAATCAGTTCAGCTTTGAGCTCAAGTTATTTTTCCATTCCTAGTCTGAAGCTATATGAAATACTGTAATTTCATGGTGAGTAGCAAGATAAAAATTAAAATAAAGAAAATGAACCAAGGCATTGAAATTGCAACACTTTGGAAGAACTGCAAGGGTAACCTAAGTAACTATTTCTCATGAAGTGCAGGAGACCTACGAATCAGACTTTAGATTAATTACAGTACACGAGAATGAACCCACCAGAACACATTAAACAACTCTTTAGAAAAGGTGAAACCATTTATAATCATGCAGAAAATAGTTGTAGAACAGAACTAAAAAACTAACAGTAAACATGTCACTTAAGGAATCATTTGTCTAGTATTGTTGTTATTCCTTGCATAAACTATGAACACAGCAGTGAGTTTGTTTTCCTGTTTCCTATTGAGCTCTGGTAACAATGTTAGCCCGTCAGGCACTGCTTGGCCTTTTTGATGCTCCCTTAAATCACAATACTAACCTGCATCACAAATGAATGTCATAGTTTCCAATATGTCAAGAGGCATGAACAACAGATTACAGTACAGTAACTAAAACGAGATATACCTGAGCAATTGTACATGGATCCAAAGTAATAAGTTCGTGAGGCACTTTCCCCAATAGGGATTTGATTTCTGCTTCTCTACGTCCACTTGTGCTCAGGTAAGGGTTTGCTTCTAAGGCATCGAAGTTAGGTTCTCCAGCACCTATGAAAATAAATAATAAATATAAGTCCTAACATTGCACATTGCAACTTCAATATTTGACAATGACTATTTCCAAAGACTGTAGAGTACTAAAATTTGCCAATGCAATTCAAAATTTAACAGGTATTTATCAACTGTACTGTACTTCTAAATAGTCCCCTATCATTAGTTTGTGAAAAAAAAAAAATACCTTCAAATGCATTTCTGAAAAAATATTTTTTACTACTACAGTACAGTAATATGTAATATCAAAATTTTTTGGTGCTCTTGATGTTCAAATATAATTTTACTAAAAGATTAACTGACTCCATAGGTGATTAAAATATCATCAAAAACTTACCAGGAATGAGAAGACTTGAGTATCCTGTGTATGTAGACACACCTAGTACATCTTCATATGAACAAAACTGCATACCAGTAGCTGCACCTTTGCACTCATGCCGCATGTATGGAAAAGAAAGCACTCCTTTTGCTACTCTATCATAAACCTGAAATAAAGAATTATATTTAAGTACTATTATGTGTATATTACCACAAAAAGGTATCTTCACTTCCTACACTAATCACAATGTTACAACTCATTGTCGTCCCAGACCATGATGCGTAGCAGGAATGAGCAGTGATGCTGACAGGTGCACAAAAACCAAAACCATGTATCTGGCAACATATAGTGCTACCATATCTAGCTTAGCTTCATGGTTTCTATTTGTTCACTTAGCAAAGACTGGCAAGTAAAGTTGAGAACCTAAATCTACACAGAGGTGCACAACTCAGTGAAACTTTGGTCTCAGAAGTAAGGTTGTTCCAGTCCAGTGCAGTCCAATAACATTGCCAAGGTGAACAGAAAGATTAACATCAAAATAAGAAAAAAACATTGAAACATAATTGCTACACTTTAGAAGAACTACAAAGAAAAACCATATAATTTTACATGAACTGCAATATGGCTAAGAATCAAACTATAAATCAAAGTAAGCTCTGCCAGAATGGACCCAAAATGAATTCTGTGGACAGGTCCATTGAGTTATCTAGAACTTAAGAACGAGCCTGCCCCGACAACTGGCGGAGGTGCCGTAAAACAGTACTCACTTGCTTGTTGACATATGCCACTATAGTAATGTTGTTGCTCTTCAACATTATCACTGTTGGAATGATTTAATTGACAAAGAGTGCTGCCTTTATTTCCCATAAGTTAATGGGCAGGCTCTCTTCTTTGGATCAGCACACGGAGGCAATCTGATTCCTTCAGTGTGCTAAAGGATTCAGATGCGCCTGTGAAGAGCAGCCATTACGAGGAGAGCACTTTGAGTTCCCTTGATGAGGTTCTCGTCCTTTAGCCACCAGGTTAGATTATCCCAAACCTTTTGGTCCACTGGAAGCAGGTGGTCACAGGGGTTGGTGGCTGCTGTCGAGTGTCTCTTCGGACTTCTGATGGAAATCCACGTGTGGAATCAGCATGAAAGGTCGCTCTACCCTTCTCAGTTTGCTGATGCAATTGTCTCATAGAACTCTCGCTACTGAGGTATTTATCAAAATTTCCAGTACTTCGTCCACTGCTTGGAAAATAGATTTGACTTCTCTAGGATTAGGATCATGGCAAAAGCGTTAGCGAGAAGGGTGTTCTTCCTCATAGGGTGGAAGAACAGTGCGAATTTGTTTCTCCTGCTGAATGAACTTAGAAAGCCGAGCGAGCTCAGCTGGCCTGCTTTCCCAGGAGGGATTGCAAACTTGGCCGAGGAGGCTCTGAGAGAAGAACAGAAATAGCTAGCATCATGCAAGAGACTACCCTCCGGTGGTAGGCTTTGCCGCTTCAAAAGTTAAAGTAACATGGTATGCCGAAATAGAGGTTATCTGGAGTCAAATGCACATCTCTCTTACTCGTTCGTCCTCCAGAAGCGGCTGAGACGCCGGAGAAAGAAGGTGGGAGTTCTTCGACCTCGAGGATGATCCTGAAGGAGAAGAATCCCTTTTAGACTTCTCCGTCACAAACTGAACAGCTTGCACTGAGAGGATGGCTACTCCCGACACTCTGCGCAAGGAGACTCCTGCATGCATGAGTGTCATCTGAATCCTGGACAAACAGAATAAGGCTCCGTCTTCTGAGCCGACATGACGGTACCACAAGGGCACTCTTCAATACCAGGACTAACCAGCATAATGGTGAGTCTTCAAAATTAATCACTCTTTAAAAGAAAAAGAAAGTTAGTTTATAGCAAGTTAAGTAAGGATTAATGGGAGAGTAAAATGAAACGTCTTCACTCAACTGAGCCAAGATCAGAAATGGGTATACAGCCAAGCTATGTATTTCAGCAGGGTGGTCAGTCTATCAACCTACTAACTAGCAGAAAGGATCTTTACCTCACGTTAAAAGTTTATGGCTTATTTTTCAGTAAGCCGTAACAATATATCTATAGTAAAGAACTAAAGGATTTGTATACTGAATCATGTTGCAACAAATTGTTTTATTGACTTTAGTATCCGTTTATTTTATAATGCGAGTCTTTTCCTGAATGTCAGAACTTATCGCATGAAGCCCAACGCCAGCCTACTGAAAAATATTACTTAGAATTCAAGTTTTTAATTTTAGAATGGTAATACTATGCATTATAAGATGACCCCCTAATTTTTAGGAATGAATTTTGGGATTTAAAGGTCGTCTTATGTGTGGAAATATCGTCGTCGGCGCCCACTCGTGTCCGAGTATTGGGTTCTGTCGTTAGCCATCAGCCTCCTATCTATGGGGTGGGTGCTTATGCCTGATGTGGCTGTTAAGTCCTAGTCTGTGGTGGAAGAGTCGCGGACAGTGTTCGCAAGGGAGGGTAGGTGGTGGGCGGGGCTGTTCTAATCGCTCTCTCCTTCTTCTCCTTCTAGCCTCCTCATTTTGTCTCCTCCTCTCCTCGAAGTCCACGGTGCCATGGTGTACTGTACTCCTCCAGGTTTTCCTGTCCCTGGCTGTTTCTTCCCATGAGGAAGGATCGATGTCAGTTAGAGCCAGGGTGCGCTTTAGTTGATCTTTATAGCGCATTTTCGGGGCTCCTCGTGGTCTGGTGCCCTGGGTCAGTTCTCCGTAGAATATTTTATTTGGGAGCCTAGATGGCTCCATCCTATGCACGTGTCCTATCCAGCGGAGGCGGTGGTGGATGATGGTGGCCTCCACGCTGGACAGCGAGGCACGTTCTAAGACTTCAATGTTGGTGGTGTGGCTCTCCCAGGGGATTTTCAAGATCTGCCTCAGTTTCATTTGTTGGAAGCGTTCTAGGTTTTTAAGATCGTTACTATATAGCGTCCATGTTTCACATGCATACAGGAGCGTGGAGAGGACTACTGCCCTGAACACCATTATTTTGGTGGTCATTGTCAGTGCGTGGTTGTTAAATACGCGGCGGTTGAGTCGGCCAAAGGCGGAGTGGGCTGCCCTGATCCTGTTCTCCACGTCCTTTTTGCTTGTGGGAGCTGATGTTAGGATGCTCCCTAGGTAGGAGAACTGGTCCACCTGTTCTAACGGTTGGTCATTCACTGTGGTATTAAAGTTGGGGAGCATCAGTCCTGGTGGATGTTGGACGAGGGTCTTGGTTTTGTCTGAGTTGACTTGCATCCCAAAGCGTTCGTAGGCAGAGTTGTATGTATCAGCTAACGACTGCAAGTCCTCTGCCGTCTGACCTGGGGTGGCATTGTCGTCAGCATACTGCAGTTCTCGCACTGCACACAAGGTGGTCTTGGTTCTGGCGCGGAGTCTAGCGAGGTTGAAAGCGCCTCCATCCATGCGGAAACGTAGGTCGACTGAGGGTGTGTCTGGGGGAATCTCGTTGAGCATTGCTGCGGTGTATAGCGAGAAACACGTCGGGGCCAGAACACAGCCCTGCTTCAGGCCGCCGTTGATGGGGAATGGGTCTGAAAGAGAGTTCTGGTGGCAGACTCTCCCAACCATTCCGTCATGGAGGGCACGCACCAGCTTGACAAAATCGGGTGGGCAGCCATATCTTTTGAGGACAGCCCACATGGCAGGTCGAGGTACTTTGTCGAAGGCCTTTTTCAAATTCCAGAAGATGAACATTATGGGCTGTTGTTGTTCGAGGCTCTTCTCTTGTAGTTGTCGCGCACAGAAGATCATGTCTATGGTCCCGCGGGAAGGTCGAAAGCCGCACTGGGACTCTGGCAAGACGTCTTCTGCGAGAATAAGGAGGCGGTCAAGGAGAATCCGAGCGAAAATCTTACTCGCGATGCTTAGTAGTGATATTCCCCGGTAGTTGTTACAGTTCTCCCTGTCTCCCTTCTTGAAGATGGTAGTGATGTTTGCATCGCGAAAGTCACTGGGGGGGGTCTTGGTCTCCCATATTTTCAGTATAAGGAGCATCAAACGGTTCCTCAAGCCGGGGCCACCGTGAGTGAGGAGCTCCAACGGGATGTTGTCTGGCCCTTGGGCTTTGCCGGGCTTCATGCGCTGCAGGGCCTTGTTGAAGTCATGGATGGAGGGTGGTAGTGCCATCCAGTGACGGACGGGATGCTGCGGGGTCATTCGCAGGAGATCGTCTGGGGTGTCTGCTTGGTCATTGAGGAGGTTCTCAAAGTGAGACCTCCACCTGGCCAGGATGCCCTCGCTGTCGGTGATGGTCATGGCCCCATCCGCGTCCTTCAGGCTGCCCACTGATGACCGTGTGGGACCGAATATTTCTTTTGTTGCTGCATAGAAGCTGCGCAGGTCACGTTGGTCAGCGAAACTCTGTATTTCTGCAGCTTTTCTTTGCCACCAGGTGTTCTGGGCTTCACGGATACCTCTTTGGCAACCAGCTTCAGCCACCTTGTGAGCACATTTGTTAGCTGCTGTTGGTTGGTTTTCCAAAGTCAGGCGTGCTTGTCGTTTGGTTTCAATGAGAAGAGAGATGGTAGCATCATTCTCATCAAACCAATCCTGCCGTTTCTTGGTGGTGAAGCCTAGTGTTTCCTCCGTGGCACGGGCCATGGCGTTTCTGAGGGTGGTCCAGTGGTGCTCAACAGTGGCCTGACCCACAGGGTCTGCGAGGTATTGTTCGCAGGCCTCCTTGTAGTTCTGTGCCACCTGTGGGTTGCGGAGCTTACTACAATCAAAGCGTTGGTGTGGTACGCTTTCAGGTGCCCTTCTGGGTGGTCGTAGGGTCGTCACGGAGACTCGGGAGATGAGGAGTCTGTGGTCCGTCCAGCAGTCGTCCGCTCCGGGCATGGATCGGGTGATGCGGACGTCTCCTCGGTCTCTGGCTCTGGTCAGGACGTAGTCCAGGGTGTGCCAGTGTTTAGACCGTGGGTGTCTCCATGTGGTCTTTTGTCGCTTTGGTAACTGGAAGATGGTGTTGGTTACCACAAGTTGGTGTTCTGCACACAGACCCAGTAGGAGTTGGCCATTGGCGTTGCAATTTCCAATGCCATGGCGGCCGATGATTCCCTCCCACAGGCGATGGTCTTTGCCTACTCGGGCATTAAAGTCGCCAAGCACAACGAGCTTGTCATTGGCGGGCACTGCCTGGATGGTGCGGTCGAGCTGGGTGTAGAAGGCAGCTTTGTTATCATCGGTTGAGGTCATAGTCGGGGCGTAGACAGAGATCAGGGTGAGATGTCTGTCCCGCGTGATGGGGATGCGGACAGTCATCAGGCGCTCACTGATGGCCTTGGGAGCGAGGTTGTGCTGCTGTACTAGCTGGGAACGGATGGCGAAGCCGACACCGTGGATGCGAGGCTCCTCTAGGGCCTTGCCTTTCCAGAAGATGGTGTAGCCTGTTCCAGCTTCCCTGATGTTGCCCTCTTCGGGTAGTCTGGTCTCGCTAAGAGCCGCCACATCAACATTGAAGCGGGCTAGCTCCTTGGAGACGAGGGCTGTACGTCGTTCCGGGCGGTTGGTGTTCGTCACGTCTTGAAGGGTGCGGATGTTCCACGCACCTAAGGTTAATATTTTTTTCTTGTTATTTCGACTGGATTAGTGGGATGTCCGCCAGCCGCGGTGAGCTGACCAGACAGGTTTGCCGTGTCCGATGTTTACCCCACCTTTTCTAGGGGCCTCCCCATATGGGGTGGGCTGCGGTGTCCTCAATAGGCCAGCCCAGTCACGAGTCCAGCTGCCGAACTCTGGTGTCACGGCACCGTCACCAGAGAGCGACTGAATCTTAGACTCGCCGCCTGAGTGCAGTCGTGGGCTAAGGGCTTCCAGCTATCCAGGCCTGCCCCCTTCACCCACAGTGCTGTCGCCTCAGGACTTGCTGGTGGTGATGATGATGATGGTGAGAAAGAGATGAAGAAGGGTGGAGGAAACGACAGAATGCCAGTAGCTAGGTATATTGTTTTGGGTGGTCGTGGCTTTGCAACGGCCACGCACACACACTTGGCCCACATCATTTTCACCGCGGCTCAAGACATATGAGACAGGCGGCTTCTCCGATGTTGGTTGCATCGGGCTGCCGGGTTCTTGTTATGTCAAGGCCCGCCTTGTTGCCTGCCCGACAGGCATTGCCCTCTTCCGCCGGTGCTGGGAAGCTCCGCCGTTGGGGTCTTGTTTGGTTTGATTTTGGAGTTTTCCTTCTCCTAGCCTTTGCCTATCTTAAAATAAAGGAGAAGGCCTATAGGGGTCCAGTCTTGGTCTGGTCTCTCAGAACTGGCCTTAGCGGTATGGTTGAGCCTGCCAGGGTGGATAAACTACCCCTCCGCCATTGCCCAGCCCATCATTGAGACACTCAAGCCCCTCTACTGCAGCAAAGTGCTGGACCTTCAGAGGGGTGTGGAAATATACGGATTAACCAACTCTACTTTTTTCAAGTAACAGATTTCAAAGAATTGTTGATGGCACCATAGTGAGTACATGAATATAATATCTGGTGTTCCTTTGGGCAAGCATTCTTGGTCCATTACTTTTCATAGCAAATACTGTACACATATGTGGTTTGGCCCAAAAAACAAGCTTGCTACATATGCACATGATACTACTTTCTTAGCCTTAATTCCATCTCCTGAATGTGGATCTGGGTTTGCTGAATTCCTTAATAGAGATATAGCTAAAATTAGTGCATGGTGAAAATTATGGGGCATGAAGTTGAACCCTAACAAAACTCAAAGTATGATTGTAAGTAGGTTGAGGAGAGGCTCCTCTACATTGATAGTTTCTTTAATCATAAACAATGCCTTTAAAATCTTTATATTGCAAATTTACTTTTGAGAAACACATTTGGTCTGATTCTTCTTCAACTGCACAATAAATTAGCTTATTGAGAAAGTCTTTAAAAGATTTTCTGAAGGAAGTCTTTAATCCTTTCATTCTACCTTGTTTCGAGATTGTTCTCCTGTCTGGTCTTCAGCAGCTGACTCTCGTCTTAATTTGTTGGTGGAAAAACTTGCGATGCATTAAATTTCTTATCCATGATCTTGACATTAATCTCCGGCACGGTCGCTCACTTAGTTCTTTACGCACATTGTGTAAGATTTTCATAATTATGACCATCCTTTACATCCAGACCTTCCCAGACTGTACCATCCTGTACAGTACATAGTACTAGGTGTACAGTTAATTCTAAAAGTCTTTCCTTCATCATAAGGCTACACAATACAAAATATTCTAGAAGTTTTATGGCAGCTGTGACCAGATTGTGGAATGATCTTCCTAATCAGGCAGTTAAGAAATTCAAATTTGCAGTGGATGTTTTTATGTTGAACAGGCTAACATAAGTCTCTCTTTGTAGTTTATGTATGATAGATCTATTTTAATACTGTTACTGATCTTAAGATATTTTATATTCTTCATTCACTACTTCTCACATAGTTTACTTACTACCTTTCCTCACTGGGCTATTTTTCCCTGTTGGAGCCCTTGAGATATAAGCATTCGACTATTCTAACTAGAATTGTAGCTTAGCTAGCAATAACAGCACTAATAATAAAAATAATAATAATATAAACCTGAAATAAGCAAATGTAATGGTTTTATAGCATAGAAGAAAAAATTGTCTAAAAACATGAAAGTAATGAAACATGTAATAAATCTTGTCAAGAAAATATTGAAATGCAGTACATACAAAATTTGTTATAAAAAAATTGGAATACTATAAATGAGTATTCTACATATGCATCTACTACAATGACAAATTCGAAGATAATTTATATTTTTCCTAACCATACAAACCTTAGCTATTTACACAGGGTTTACCTTTTAGCGCAGCTGAAATGGCGAGCCATTAGAATTTAACGAGGGTGTATTACCCCCGCGCTAGTTAGCGGGGGGGTAGGGGAGTGGTAGCTAGCTACCCCTCCCCTCCCTCACAAACAGATGAATGCTCACTTTCACTTAGAGGTAGGACTTGTCTTGGGGGACAGGGCTGGCGGGCAAATGTGTGTAAATAGCTAAGGTTTGTATGGTTAGGAAAAATACAAATTATCTTCGAATTTGTCATTTGTTCCGTAACCGAAATACAAACCACGCTATTTACACAGGGTGACTTACCCCTTAGGTAGGGTGGAAAGTCCCCAGCCATACTGGCTTTGGCTTTACCCGGGGACTCAGAATCCGAGTGAGTAGCACTCAATAAAAGGAGTCCCTGCACCTCACAAGTTCCTTGCTTCGCAAGGAACCATGTGGCCTACGTAAGCTTGTGTGTGAAGGAAGAAGTGTGACCCGTCCTAGGCAGTTGACCTGGAGTTCCAGAAGGAACTCTGGGTTAGGACGTTCCCAATACCACCTCGTCAGGCTATGGGGGATGCGACCGTATTGACTCAATACTCGGAACACAAGGAAGCATGGTTTACCTGCAGAGGTTCGAGGTCAGCTATGCAGAGACCAGGATGCTGCATCCCCGTAAAGGGGATGATGAAGAAAGAAGTAAGGGCGAGACATACTTCTTTCGTTCATGCAGACTAAAACCTGATAACAATGCCCTCAACCTTCTGCTACCTGTCCAAAAAGGAGCCTGAGGTTAGACCAGCTGTTGTGTAGCCACCACAGAGCGATAGAAAACGTATCGAGACTCCTGTGGGTCACGCCCTGCAGGAAGCGGGCTGCGAAGGTCATTAGACGCTTCCAGACTCCAGCTTGTAGCACCTGCGTCACAGAGTAGTATCACTCGAAGGCGAGGGACGTTGCGATGTATCCAACATCGTGCTGTAGGGCGACGTGACGGGGGAGGGTCTGGAGACAGGTCGAGATGAATGTCCTTGAGTCCGGGCTGAAGAGGTATACTGGTGACTCTCCCCCATGTCCTCCTTGTGCTCCCAAATCGGCTGCAACTGAGGACAAACTGCAGCTGTTCCCAGCGCTAACCTCTCGATTCCTTTACTGGCAAGAAAGAGAAGGTCTTGGGACATCAGATACAGAATGGAGATTCGAAATCTTGAATGAATCGGACCGAAGGGCCGGGACCCCCAGATTCTGAGTCTAGCCAACAACTCTGGAGCGAGCCTGAATGTTGCCTTCCCCTCTTCCTTAGAAAGGGGGAAGTCGTAAGAGACCAAGAAGATTGCTTACACACTGGCCGTGGCCAGAGTGAGCAGGAGACCCAAGGCGGAATACAATCCGAGGCCTGTCGTAAAGGGTCTTGAGAAGATCTCTTAAAGGACTAAAAGTTCGAGCCATGCTCCAAGTTGGAGGTCTTCCTCCGACTAGGGCAGGGACGATCGTAGCTTCACATGAGCGAGGATAGATCCAGCGGGCAGGAAAAAGTTATTCCTTTAAGCCTGAAGGTCAGGGAAAGGCTGAGCGACAGGCTTCATTGCCGAGAGCGGAAAGGAGTTTCCTCCCGCCGAAAGGCAATAAGACCGTTATTGCTGGAGAAGAGGACTCAAGGGAAGAGGTATATCTCCCACGGCACCAACCACCTTAGACTCTTCACTTTGCCTATCGCAGATGACGCGACCTCCGTACCGCGACTGTAGCGGGTTGTCTCTTCTTGAGGAGGAGGCGTAGTGTCTCCAGGCATGAAGCCGAAGCGACGCCCCGGTTCGGGAGAGATGTCGCAGTGTGGTTGCTTGAGTAGTCTGCGCCGTGGGAGAAGCTCTCCCGGGAGTTCCGTCAGGGGAAGCAGAGGGTCCAGAAACCGTTCTGCGCATAGTCCCAGTGGAGCTCTCCCATTGAAAGGTTGACAGACAACCTGGTCTTGTTGAGACCCATTGTCCACAGACAAAAGGGAGGGAAGACGCAGGCGTCGAAGTTGTCCCACCATCACCGGAATGCATCTTGCCAGAGTTTCGGGGTCTGAGACTGGGGGGAAGAATAGCGGAAGATTGAGGTTCCAAGCTGTCGCGATCAGGACCCCCAGACCAGTACTTGCTGGTTACCCAAGGT
This sequence comes from Palaemon carinicauda, assembly GCF_036898095.1. Taxonomy (NCBI): domain Eukaryota; kingdom Metazoa; phylum Arthropoda; class Malacostraca; order Decapoda; family Palaemonidae; genus Palaemon; species Palaemon carinicauda. The sequence goes on from NC_090730.1 coordinate 14,086,378, forward strand.
CAAAGACCCCCAGGTACACTCTCTCTACGAGGCTCTGCACGGATAGTCTGAGAAAACATTCCTCTGCCTGGAATGAGAGAGCCGATGGTGGTATTGAGAGAATCTCAATCATCCCGGTATCTCTACTGCAAGATGTGAAGGTGTGAAAATGCGTCCCCTGCTGGTTAGAATACGCCAGAATCATGAAGTCGACGCGCACGGGGCGACTCGGCAGGAGCTGTAGGATCTGTAGAGGGGCCAGACTAAGGCCCCTAAGCCTGCCTGAATGATGGAGAGGTATCCTTCAGGTCTTGACCATAGGCCTGGACCGGAACATGCCCCCCCCCCCCCCCCTTTCCTTTGACGAGTCCGAGAACAGCATCAAGAATGTGGGGAAAGGACGAGAATATCCACTACCATCAAGAGACTCCATAGGTCAACACCCATTGCAGGTCTAATAGTTCCGCTGGTCCCATAGGGGCCAGGAAGTCCGGTTAAACATTGCCTGAAGCCACCGGAACTTGGATCGCCCCACATGGAACTTATCCTGAGGCGACCGTTCGGACTATAGACGGGTCAGTGAGGAAAGGAGAACTTGGAAACGTTCCAAGGTAGGGCTGAAAGCTCTGCTTGACTGAGAACAGGTACTGCGACTCTCCTCAGTCTTGCCACAGTCAACCGAAAGGAAGGCTCGGAGGATGTGGTAACAGAATCTGGCGTCCCCAGGTGGTCACCCATCCAAGTACCGACGTTGCTTAACCTCGCTGGACGGACGAGAAGCAGGGTTTCCAACGTGGTAAGGCCGTTGACTCAATATCATGGCCAGATACTCCAGATGTTGAGGCAGAGGAAGAGAAGGCTCCAAGCAAAATACCATGAGCCCACACTCGTGGTAAGCATCCGGAAGCTTGTCCCGGCGCTGAAGAAGGTCGAACCCGAGCCTACCGGAGTTGACCAGCCCTCCAAACAGCAGAGGAGGCGGAAGCCTGCACCTGAGCGGCCAAGAGGAAGGCAGGGAGAGTTCTCTGGGGAAACAAACCTGCTATGCCACGGCGGGATAGCCACACTGCATCATAAGCAGGAATACTTGCAGTCTAGGCTGAATTCGACGAGCACCCTGGAAGATGGAAGGAATGGAAACTGAAAGTACCCGTCCTTCCGATCCAGGGTTAAAGGAGTCCTGTCGCCTCGTTACCAGTCTGATCGATTCTGCTGGTCTACGCTGGCCGAAGTTTGTTCGACAAACTTGATCAGGGCTGAGAGGTCGACTAAGGACATCCCCTCTCAGATCCTTTCTTACAAGAAAGGATCGACTGAGGAGGCCGGGGGTGAAGCCGTCGATGATCCTAAGGAAGACGTTCGCCTAAGGTATGGATCATTCTGCCCAACCGGGCAACTCTGCTGACGCTATGGCATAGAGGTTCAGAGACACTGAATTCGCTGACAGAGACAGCAGGCGCGATATCCTTGGCTGATCACAGAGATTGTGCGGGAATGGGCATCGGGAAGCTGTCATTCGGATGAGTAACCTTAAGCATCCTCCCAGAGAAAAACCTGCAATCCTAGAGTTCGTGAACTCCTTTTAGGACTATGCCCCCCCGGGGGAGTCTCCCGTGCCATCTGTTCCTGATTAGGAGGAAACTGCAATTGGACACCTTGTCCCAGTTGTCGTAGCCGATAACTTAGGCCGACGTGATTGAAAGAAAAGGGCGCTGGAGCCCTGCAGAGTCTGGAAGAAAGCGCCTTGGAGGAGTGAAAACGGAAGTCGATTTCCTCCGCACAGCCGCTGTCTAAGTCTCTGTCCTTGGGCACAAACAAACTCTTCTCAAGGATGGAAGGGTGTCTGAGGTCGTCGACCTCCACAGATGAGACACCCGAAGGAAGCCCTCAGTCAGCGCGTCCAGATGGTACAACATCGAACTTGTCCGCAAGTTAGATACTTAACGACGAAAGGCCAAGGTGCCTGAGCTCGAGAGGAGGAAAGTACCCATGCTCTTCCTGTAGCTTCCTTGAACCAAACCTCAGGCCATAACCGAGGAGGGAAAGAACCTGGTAAGCTCCCAGAGGAAGGGGTAAGCAGTCACCCCTTGTCCGATGGAGAAATCTCGAACGGAAAGCCCCCCCGCCAAAAATCCTTCCAGGGAATGACGGGGAAGGGCTAACCAGGTCAGGAAAGAGGAGTGTTGCTCAGATCTCCCTTAAGTTTCTCCTATTCTTGCAAGTGCTATGCTCTGCGTTTACGGGGTGAGGCCGTGTTCTGGAAATACGCTCCAGAAGAACTCGCCAGGCTGGCCATGCTGCGAAAACCCCATTGGGAATCGTGGCCGCAATCGCCCTGGAGCTCGCGCGACGGTCATCCAAAGATTTTTCGCGTGGGCGAACGTGGAAGCGCCCATGCGCGGTAACGCAAACGAAGGTGAGCGAAGGAGCGCAGAAGGAGGGCGAGCGTGGTAGGAAGGGCGAGAGCTGGTGGTCGGCGAGCGATAACCCATAGACGAGCAATGGATACTGCAAGAAATAAGCCGACGTTTGTGCGAAGAAACACTGTAGGTTCGCGCGACGGAACACCATCCGTCCGCGTGATGGAAAACCGTTGGTTCGCGCGTGGGCGAACATTGGAGAGCATGGGCGCGGACGCGCATGAGCGTAGACGTGCAAGCACGTGGGCGTGTGGGCGCGCAGGCGAATGGTTGCGCGGGCGAACGGTCGCGCGGGCGCGCAGGTGAGCGGTCGCGCAGGCGAGCGGTCGTAAGGGTGGGCAGGTGGATGAGCGCGAGTCCGAGGCGGTGAACGCAAGCGTTAGCGAGATGGCGAGGAAACGCGCTGCCGCATGGGCGAGGAAGACCGCTGGCGATATGGATCAACAAGCGATCGGTGGTGAGCTGGTGAGCGCTAACGCATAGGCTGGCGATGGCGCGTTGTGTTATGCCGACGCGATGGTCGAGCAGCATGCGCAGGTGAGCGATCGTGCGTTGTCGAGCAATATGCGAAGGTGAGCGATCGCGAGCAGCATGTGCAGGAGGGCGATCGCGCGATGGTGATCAGCATGCGCAGATCGGCGGTTGCGCGATGGCGAGCAGCCTCTGCAGGTGGGCGATCGCGCGATGGCTATCAGCATGCGCAGAGTCGCGAGATGGTGATCAGCATCCGCAGGTGTGCGGTCGCGCGATGGCGATCAGCATCCGCAGTTGAGGGTCGCGCGATGGCGATCAGCATCCGCAGTTGAGGGTCGCCCGATGGCGATCAGCATCCGCAGTTGAGGGTCGCGCGATGGCGATCAGCATCCGCAGTTGAGGGTCGCCCGATGGCGATCAGCATCCGCAGTTGAGGGTCGCGCGATGGCGATCAGCATCCGCAGTTGAGGGTCGCGCGATGGCGATCAGCATCCGCAGTTGAGGGTCGCGCGATGGCGATCAGCATCCGCAGTTGAGGGTCGCGCGATGGCGATCAGCATCCGCAGTTGAGGGTCGCGCGATGGCGATCAGCATCCGCAGTTGAGGGTCGCGCGATGGCGATCAGCATCCGCAGTTGAGGGTCGCGCGATGGCGATCAGCATCCGATGGCGATCAGCATCCGCAGTTGAGGGTCGCACGATGGCGATCAGCATCCGCAGTTGAGGGTCGCGCAATGGCGATCAGCATGCGCAGGTGAGCTAGCAGCTGGCAAACCATGTTCCTTCAGAAGAGTTGGAGAACGTAGGCGTGCCGGCTGTAACACACGCGGGCGATCCGGAGATCGCCGAGAGACAGGTGATCGCTGGTGAGCTGATGATCACTGGCGAGCTGATGATCGCTGACGAGCAGAAGGCTACGCGTGGAAGCCTGCGTATAGAAGAAGAGTCCTTGACCCTGACCTGAACCGAAGTTCTAGATCGCGAGGGCGAACGTGGGCGCACAGGGCGCGTAACAGGAACCAAAAGGAACAGCAGGGATGATCATCATGAAAGCGCTGACGAACAGGAGAGCGCCGATGAGCAGAAGAGCGCCTGTGCGTTAACACTGAGCAGGAGCAGGAGAGAACACAGCAGAAGGGCGCGCAGGGAAACCCTGACACGCAAGGGAAGAACCCCCGTGGGAGGCAACCCTTTGCCCCGAAGGGATCGTTGTCCGCCGGGAGACTGATGTCCGTCGGAAGACCGCTGTCCGTCGGGAAGACCGTTGCCCGTCGGAAGACGAGATCAGACTGCTGTCCATTTGCACCAAGGCGGAAGATCGAGAAAAAGGAGTTGTAGGCTGCAAACGGAGATTTAAAAAGGCGCCTCAAGCACCCTTATAGGGAGATGAGAGGCCCTTACGACGAGGCGGACGGTGGGCCTTACGGCGAGGGAGGCCAACAGCAACAGCAACAGAAGAAACCTCCGAAGAGGAGTCTCTATGAGTGTACTCTCTCGCGAACGAAAGAGAAACACTTCGTAGAAGAGACTGGTCAGCAGTGACCTAAAAGGAGCAATCCTCCGAAGAGGAGCTCCTGCAGTTGCCCAGCCCCTTGAGCGAAACTGCAGGTGTGACCGCTCAGCACCAAGAGCATAGTCCCACGAAAAAAAGGCAAGAGGAGAACCCTTCATAAGGGGAAAAACTCAAGCCTGGACAGGAAAAACTTCCCTCGGAAGGAAAGTTACCTGCCCAAGGAGGCAAGCCTCCTGAGAGTTCTAAAATGAACTGGAGAGCTGTCCGTCGTAACGGGAGTACTTCCAGTAGAAGGAGACACGCCCCTGACGAAAACACAAGGGGGGAGGCAGTAACAGCCGAATCCCCAGGACTCAACAAGACAGCTCACACCGTTGCCATATTACAGAAACGAACTAGATCGGTAACTGTAAAAAAATAAAACAAAAAAAAACATTAGTACACATTCATTCCCCCGGGAAGGCTCCGAAGAGGAATCCCGAGGGAAAGGAAACAAGAATTACACAACAGGCACGTGCCCTCACAACCACTTACACTCACGGAAGGAGAGCTGTAACCAAAACAGAATTATAACAATTATAATTATGTAATTTAAAAATGAATGAACACTAAAGAAAGAACGAAAACCCCGAAAGGAATCGTTCTACAAAGCTGAAAAATCAACAAATACAATTAGATTCATAAAGTTATTGAGACAAACGTACGGCGTAGCAACCCCCCCACACGGAAAGGAAGCTACAAGGGCGTAGTAACACGTAGTAAAAGGGTGAATGACCTCAAGAGAGAGAGAGAGAGAGAGAGAAAGACATAAGTCAAACTCGATCGCCACCCATAACGCCGTGGCGGCCAACTGCCGAGGACACCACGTAGATAAGTACACTACACACACAAATCTGAAAAGGAAACTTACTGATTTCTATACTCAAATATGTATACAAACATGAAAACATGTTTACATATATATTGAGTAAATGAAAAGTAAGCGATCAAGTAAAGACAAAACAAACAATGGCTGCCAAGAGAGGACCAAGACAGAGACGTCTGTCACAGTCCGAGCCAAAAGTGAAAGTGAGCATTCATCTGTGTGTGAGGGAGGGGAGGGGTAGCTAGCTACCGCTCCCCTACCCCCCCGCTAACTAGCGCGGGGGTAATACACCCTCGTTAAATTCTAATGGCTCGCCATTTCAGCTGCGCTAAAAGGTAAACCCTGTGTAAATAGCGTGGTTTGTATTTCGGTTACGGAACAAATGTCTTTTTAATTTAATCCAACAAGGTACTGAAGCCATTAATAATACCAAAGGCATGATAAAGGTGAAAAAAGGACTTTGCAAGCAAGAATGCCTTACCTCAACAACATTTCCCATAGCAACAGCAAGCATTTGTTTCTGGGAAAAGGCTAGCATTGACGCACCCATGCGAATCTTATAAGTGTATATACTATCTCCCAGATTACGAGCATCCCAGATCTTCACTTCCCTGTGAATTCCAGCAGTTGCAAAGATCCTGTAACACAAAAAGAAAAAAAACATTTATTTCTCAACGAAATTGCCATTATCGTCCTATCCTATAATGATGAAAACGCACTCAGACTCTAGAAGTTGACTTTACAAAGAAATCCAGTAAACATCTTTCTGGCCAAGGGGCCCAAACACTGTCTTATAAAAATACAAGGTTCCATTGCCAATAACTGAAGTCATAATGGTAATGAAGGTATAATTTCCTAATCTGTTTCATTATATTTCAATAATCATATACATGTACATAGTTAAATAATAATTTCAAATAATCTTTTTCAATGAAAAAACACTAACTGGATATGAATATCAATACAAAACGCTTGTTTGGCTTCAGTGAAATTTTGGGGTGTATACTTTTACATTCCCATTCGCCTAGCATCAAGAAAGTTCCTGCACTTCATCTGGCTGGGCAAGATCTATCAGTTCATAGCCCTCTGCTTTGGCCAAGTGACGGCACCACAGATATTAAAGTTGCAAAAAACACAGATAGTATCCAACACTGAACCTAACAGTGGCAAACAGTTCAAAACTATTACTTAAGAGACCAATAGTCTTACAAGAGACACTTACCAAAGGTATCCTATAAGCACTGCAATTGACCTATTACTTGTTCATGAATTTTAAAACTAATTACAGTTATATCTGTAGTATAGGAAATACAAAAAATAATAGCTTATGCTGAGTAAGTACAGTGAAATACCAAGAAATAATGAGAATGCAAAAAGTTACCTGCCAGCGGGATCAAATTCTATGGCACGAACAGGACTGATATGACACAGAACTGAAGCTACAGGTTTCTTTTCATTTGGTGTCCACATTGTCACTGTGCCATTGGAATGCCCGCAACATATCACTCCATTGTAGGGATTCTGCCGCATAATTTCCAGTCTTCCTTTGTGTGTTTGAACGGTTAGTAATTCTTGGCCCAAACTTATATCAAGCCAGTTAAGAAATCCAGACTCTCCCTGCAGAAATAAGGACATCAATAAGTCATTGTAAATTCTGAAACAAACATCTATAATTTCTAAATATATATAGTAATTTCTCTTACTGGACCATGGGAAGATTTACACACTCCAACTAATAATGTTACTTAAACATGAACTGGTCTATGCTCAATATCTTACATCAGTGTTTATCCTCAATCCAAAGCCATTTCTAATTTAGCATTTTTTCACAAGTGGAATCTTTAGAACATCTACAAACACTGTACAACTGCTCTTGATTCTCATTAACATCATATCCCGTATTTTTGTTCTTATCAGGAAAATACTTCCTAATCTTTCAACTTTAAACATTTCCATTATTGCTTTATATTAAGTCTATTTTCTAAGTACAGTACTGTAATGCCCTGTTTTCTTATAACAGGCAAAAACAATAAAATATTTAAAAAAGGCTTATGCCTTAAATCACTTACCCCAGTACACAATAAGAAATGGTATGGTAAGTATTCCATTTTGTAAACATTCCCTAACTTTTTCACACAATGTACTTCAATTCCACTATTGTCATACATATAAACCCATTTCTTTTGTGCAACAGCCATCAACTGTTCCGTATTGAGCCAACATACATCATGAATTGACTCCATTACATTTATCTCATAATGTAATTTTTTTGTGATCCAGTCAAATGCTGCTAAGTGTCCTTTTCTACCACCTAATAAAAGGTGTCGGCCATTACGGGTGAACTGCATTCTAGAAAGAAAGAAAATCCAATGTGTTATAATATTTATAAATAATAACTAAAGTATCACAATCTCATACAAACTAAAGCAGAGTAACCAACATTCTTTACCAATAAAATACTTAGTGCACCCATGCTGTATAAAAACATACAGTGATGGTACACATTCGAGCAAACTAGTGTATTATACACTATTCAAGTAAAAATTACAATATCTGAAATATTCTTGTTCTTAAAATTCCAATTTTCTGAAACAAAATAGTTTTTCTGTATACAACCTCATTATTTAAACAGCCATTTTCAGATTAACCATCAATTCTTTTTGACACTACAATCCCTAATAGAAAAAGAAAGATGTAAAGATGTGGGTAGTCATCACTTTTCTTGTGCACATGGTTCCCATGATCCCACTACTGAATGGAAGTACTACAGTATTTGTGTTTTATGAACCATTAAGAGCCAAAAAATGACAACTTAAGGAATGTATGTAAAGGGTTGTAAGAAAATGATATTTTAATTATAAAATAAATTTTTGAATATACTTACCCGGTGAATATATAATAGCTGCAACTCTGTTGCTCGACAGACACATACATAAAAAACTCGCGAGCGATCGCTATGCAGGTTGCGGGTGTGCCCACCAGCGCCAACTGTCTGCCAGATACCACTCTCGGATGTAAACAAAACCTTCAATTTCTTCTCATCCCACTGCGTCTCTATTGGGGAGGAAGGGAGGGTCGTTTAATTTATATATTCACCGGGTAAGTATATTCAAAAATTTATTTTATAATTAAAATATCATTTTTAAATATTTAACTTAGCCGGTGAATATATAATAGCTGATTCACACCCAAGGAGGTGGGTAGAGACCAGAGTTAATTATGTTTACAGCGTATAAGCTAAGAGTTTTTTCATTTTGGCAGTTATCAATATAACAAAACCAAAATAAATAGGTACCTGGTAAGGAAGTTGACTTAGACGATTACTCTGCCTTGTAAGTCTGTCTTCCTCACGGAGCCCAGCGATCCTCTTAGGATGCTGACAGACTCCCAGGAGTTGAAGTATCAAGGGCTGCAACCCATACAACAGGACCTCATCAAACCCCTAATCTGGGGGCTCTCAAGAAATGACTTTGACCACCCGCCAAATCAATCAGGATGCGAAAGGCTTCTTAGCCTTCCGAACAACCCATAAAACAATATTAAAAACATTTCAAGAGACAGATTAAAAGGATATTGAAATTAGGGAAGTGTAGTGGTAGAACCCTCACCCACTACTGCACTCGCTGCAACGAATGGACCCAGTGTGTAGCAGTCCTCGTAAAGAGTCTGGACATCTTTTAAGTAAAATGACGCGAACACTGACTTGTTTCTCCAAAAAGTCGCGTCCATAATACTTTGCAGAGATTTATTTTGCTTGAAGGCCACGGAGGTTGCTATATCTCTAACTTCGTGCGTCTTAACCTTAAGCAAACATCGGTCTTTCTCATTCAAGTGAGAATGAGCTTCTCGTATTAAAAAATCTGATAAAATATGACAAAGAATTCTTTGACATAGGCAATGAAGGTTTCTTAACTGAGCACCATAATGCCTCAGATTTCCCTCGTAATGACTTAGTACGAGCTAAATCGAACTTAAGAGCTCTAACAGGACATAATACTCTTTCCAGTTCGTTGCCTACGATCTCTGATAAGCAAGGAATATCAAAAGATTTAGGCCAAGGACGAGAAGGCAGTTCATTTTTGGCCAGGAAACCAAGTTGAAGTGAACAAGTGGCTTTTTTCTGTAGAAAAGCCGATGTTCTTACTGAAGGCATGAAGTTCACTGACCCTTTTAGCCGAAGCCAAGCACACTAGGAAAAGTGTCTTGAGGGTGAGATCCTTCAGGGAGGCTGAATGTAATGGCTCAAACCTGTCTGACATGAGGAACCTTAGGACCACGTCTAAGTTCCATCCAGGAGTTGCCAAACGACGTTCCTTAGAGGTCTCGAAAGACTTAAGGAGATCTTGGAGATCTTTATTGTTGGAAAGATCTAAGCCTCTATGTCGAAAGACCGAAGCCAACATGCTCCTGTAGCCCTTAATCGTGGGAGCTGAAAGGGAGCGAACCTTTCTCAGATGTAAAAGAAAATCTGCGATTTGGGCTACAGAGGTACTGGACGAGGACACAGATGCTGACTTGCACCAGTCTCGAAAGACTTCCCACTTCGACTGGTATACTCTAATGGTAGAAGCTCTCCTAGCTCTTGCAATCGCACTGACTGCCTCCTTCGAAAAACCTCTAGCTCTTGAGAGTCTTTCGATAGTGTGAAGGAAGTCAGACGAAGAGCGGGGAGGCTTTGATGGACCTTCTTTACGTGGGGCTGACGTAACAGATCTACCCTTAGAGGAAGACTTCTTGGAAAGTCTACCAGCCATTGAAGTACCTCGGTGAACCACTCTCTCGCGGGCCAGAGGGTAGCAACCAACGTCAACCTTGTCCCTTCGTGAGAGGCGAACTTCTGCAGTACCTTGTTGACTATCTTGAATGGTGGGAATGCATATAAGTCCATAAAAGACCAATCCAGTAGAAACGCGTCTATGTAGATTGCTTCTGTATCTAGGACTGGAGAGCAAAAGATTGGTAACCTTTTGGTCAACGAGGAGGCAAAGAGGTCTATGGTTGGTTGACCCCAAGAAGCCCAAAGACTCTTGCCCACGTCCTTGTGGAGGGTCCATACCGTGGGTATCACCTGACCCCTCCGACTGAGACAGTCTGCCAAGACGTTCAAGTCCCCCTGGATGAATCTCGTCAACAGGGAGATGCCTCGAATTCTAGACCAAAAGAGAAGGTCCCTTGCGATCTCGAGCAGCGTGAAGGAGTGTGTGCCTCCTTGCTTGGAGATGTACGCCAAAGTTGTGGTGTTGTCTGAGTTGACCTCTACCACTTAGTTTCGAAGACGCTTCCTAATATCATCAAGGCCAAGTGGACTGCTAATAGCTCCTTGCCGTTGATGTGCATGCTCTTCTGACTTGAGGTCCACAGACCCGCGCATTCCCGACCGTCCAGGGTCGCACCCAACCCAAACCCGACGCGTCTGAGGACAACACGTGGTTTGGGTTCTTGACTGCTAGGGATAGTCCCTCTCTCAGACTGATATTGCTGTCCCACCATTTCAGGCATGCCTGTATTGGTTCGGAGACTGAGAATGATACCGTCTCTAATGTCTTGTCCTAGTTCCAGTGAGAGGCTAGATGGAACCGGAGAGGCAGAAGGGGTAGTCTCCCTAGTGAGACAAACTGCTCCAGGGATGAGAGAGTCCCTACGAGACTGTTCCAACTCCTGACTGAATAAACGTTTTCTTTTCAGCATTAGTTGGACTTCGAGCAGGGCTTGACTGCGAATCTCCATCCCCAAAAATAGAATAATCTGGGATGGGATCAGTTGGGACTTTTAGGTTGACCACAAGTCCCAACTCCCTGGCCAGACTCAACGTCCAATGTAGATCCTGCAGACAGCGAAGGCTGGACGATGCTCTGAGAAGCCAGTCGTCCAAGTACAGGGAGGCTCGGATCCCCGATAGCTCGAAACTGGTACCCCACATTCCTGTAAACAAAACTCAGAAACGGTTGGGAATCCGGGTGTATAGGAATGTGGAAGTATGCCTCCTGAAGGTCGAGAGAGACCATCCAGTCGCCTTCCATAAATGCTGTCAAGACAGCCTGGTAGACTTCATCGTGAAGTTTGTCTTGACAATGAACACATTGAGCGCACTTGCCTCTTACGTACTCCTGCAGTGAACATGGCTGCCAAATCATGGAGCCATCCCTGAGGGACTTGTTCCTGCAGAGAACGTGGCTGTCAGATCATTGGAGCCATCCCTGAAAGCCTTGTTTATGTATGACATAATTGTACAGCAAAACTTCAAAGGCTCGAAAACAGCTGTGAAGTTGACCTGTAAAATCTTGGAGCGTCTCATGGCCAGGCGCCAGGGAGAGTCTATGAGGTTTGAGAAGTCTATCTGGGCAGAGGCAGGAACTCCCAAGCCGAGAACTTCTCTCGTGTCATATCAGACTCTCGCTCTATAAGCCAGTTTAAAAGAAGGGAAAGCAAAGGCTGTATCCCCCAAACTCCTCCTGGTGATAAACCAGTCGCCTAGCAAACGTAAAGCTCTCTAGGAGAGCGAGAGAGCACTAGCTTATAAAACAACGGCTTCGAAGTAGCTAGGCCTAGTGTAAGCTCCGACGTTTAGGCGAACGAGGAGCAGCAGTTACAAAAAGATCCGGACAAAGATCCTTAAAAATCAGCATGATTTATTTAAAGTCCATAGAGGGCTAAGCAGCTTTAGGCTCCTCTCTGTCTGACAGAGTCCTCAAGGGAATATCAGTAGGAGGGGGAACAGCCACTTCCTCATCTGAAGGAACCTTGTCCGATAATAGCTGAGTCTCAAGCAAGGGAGAGACCTACCGTGGTGGCAATGCTTTACAAGCAGAGTCCACACGCACTGGTGCATTAGTAGCGGACCAGGACGCAACGTCATGTAACTGCTTGACAGTCTGTGAACTGTCAACAACAACAGGTGCGAGAGACCAGGACGCAACGTCATGTAACTGCTTGACAGTCTGTGAACTGTCAACAACAACAGGTGCTTGAGGACGCACAGCGTCCACTCGAGACTGCTTTGACCGCCTAGACTGAGCAGTCAAAACAACTCTAGAATGCGGAGGTTGACGCTCAGCGTCAAAACAAGTCAACTCCGATTGTTAGCGAACGTCCTGAACGTCAACAGGAGCATCAGCAAGTGGCCTAACGTCCAAATGTGGCTGAAAATCCACACGAGACCGCATCGAGTGTGGTTCTAAACAACCTGACTGACGTGACTTAGCTACGCCAACGTCAACAGGACGCACAAAGGAACGTTAGGGTGGCTGAAAGCCAGGATCTCGATGAGATAAACGGCTGAGCTCAACGGACTTATCGGAAGAATAGTCTTCCATAAGGGAGGCAAGCTTATTCTGCATGTCTTGCCGTACAACCCATTTAGGATCAACGGAAATGGTTGCGGTAAGAGACGAGGGTAACGTCTGTGACCGCAAAACCTTGCCAACAAAAAGACTCTCGGAGTCTGTGTTACGCTTTTGTTAGGCGGCGAGCAGTCTTCCGACGACTGCATAGGGTCAGAGCTGTCCTAATGGCTATAACCAGGACGCTGGACCTGTCCTGAAAGGACTGACTTTCGCTTAAGGGCCTCGAAACCTTGTTTCAGGTTTCTTATGCGAAAAGCCTTCGGATGACGAGGAGAAAATCGTCTCTCTCGCCTTATGGTAGGGGTGATCTTGGTAAGATACACCCGATACCATAGAGGGAACGTCTGTTCGCTGATCAAGGCCTCTCGAACCCATAAGTCGTACGACATTACTTCTCCCCTGGGCTTGGGAGCTTGCAAGAGGTCCCGGACTAGGCGAACGACAGGCACGAACAGACGAACCCTCGGTCGCAACACTGATAACACTTTGCGCAATATCACTTTATCACTACGATTTTCTGTTTTCATTTCACTGAAATCGAAACTTTTACTGATTTCTACCTGAAGCACGCAATTCTACCCTCATCAAAAGGTAGTAATTGCGAAATCAATCGTATAATGCAAGCACATTAATACCAGCAAAAAACAGTAAACATCTTTTAAGATAAAAAATTCAGTGGCTGGGGAAGAGACTAAACACTAGTTCATTCAAAACTACGTTTTCAATCTCTCACCGTACATTGCCTGGGGACGAGAATAAAAAACTAAAAACGTTTTATCCTTTCTCCCCGTACAGAGACTAGGGACGAGAGTAACTCGAGAACAACGTTACCCGCTTGAACGGAACGTTTTCTCTCCTCTCTCTCCCTCCGTCTCTATCTCTCTCTCTCTCTCTCTCTCTCTTGATTTCGCACCTAAGAGAAGAGCCCACTTACGTTTCGTCAAAAAAACATGTTATTTTACCAAATGAAAAAAAACTGAAAGGTTTTTCAATTAAAAAGTTCCTTTAAAATAGAATTTAAAACATTTAAGCTTTGAAAGAAGAATGAACAAAACGTCAGAATCGATTTACTCTTTCTGCAAAGTGAAACCGTGATACTCTCTCTCTCTATCGTAACGATAGAGCGCAAACTGCGTAGTATAAATAAACTAAACGTTAGTTCATCTTTGAAACAGTACGAAGACTATTCAAAGAAAATCTTTCATAAAAATCTATTGAAAAATATTCATTTAAAAAGTTTTAAATCATTAGCTCTTTAAAAGTTATTTACGATTGAAAGGGCTCAACGTTGTTTAACTTCGGTTTCCAAGTTAGGACCGCCTACTCTCAGGAAAGGTCGCATATAAACAAATCATTAAAATTTATTTTTATGTTTATTATAAATGGAAAGTTAATCGAAGAGGCCTAATAAAGGCGGTGAGATATAAAATATATAGAAAAAATCTATAATTAATTTATAACGTGATAAGATAATTGCTAAAAGCCTAAACACACTTCCGTGTAAGGGAAGGGTCGGCTATTTAAAAGTCAAAGAAAGTCCATACTCTCTTTGTCATCAAAAATTAAATCTATCCAAAAACGAGTTCAAGATTTAAGATGAAGATAAAACACCTGCACTGCGAAAGCTCAAACCAAAATGAAGTACTTCACCAAATATGTTGAGAAAACTCCAGGTTCTACAGCGAGTATTGATACGTCTTGTCGACACGTCGACAGAGAAGAAATTGAAGGTTTTGTTTACATCCGAGAGTGGTATCTGGCCGACAGTTGGCGCTGGTGGGCACACCCGCAACCTGCATAGCGATCGCTCGCGAGTTTTTTATGTATGTGTCTGTCGAGCAACAGAGTTGCAGCTATTATATATTCACCGGCTAAGTTAAATATTTAAAAATTTGAATTAATTTTAGTTTTCACTAAATATTGCACCAAACTAATTTGGGCACTTAGAATTAAAATAAATTACTGTTTAGAGAGAGAGAGAGAGAGAGAGAGAGAGAGAGAGAGAGAGAGAGAGAGAGAGAGAGAGAGAGAGAGAGAGAGAGAGAGCTGCATTCATGTAGTATATTTTAACATAAACATATTTTTATATATGCAGGTACTGTATTGTACATAATGCTATGCTGTACAGTACATTAGAACATATTGTACAGTAAGGTACTGTATATGACAAGTACACAACAACACAGTACATGCTGTTTACCGTTACAATGAAATGAGTACTGTAAGTTACACATACACAAATAAGTTTACAGTGAAAATAGCGTACAAGTGAAGTATAAGATCATTTATAATATTTTTCTGTGCTTCCATCATTGAGAAACTTGGCTTGTGGCCATCAGTGAGCCACTGGTCATCCTGAGACCTGGTTTGACCAACACTTGGTTGATTAGCCTGCAAATCAGGGTGAATTGGGTAAAAGGTATTGGTGCGCAGATGATCCCATGGGTGTTGAGTGTGTCTTCAAACACAACATAGGTATGGAATGGGAACAAAATAAAAAGTTTCATGTTTAGCCGAATGGCAGATAGGTTGATTCCAAGAGAGCCCCACAAGGCATGAAACTCTTCCTCTTTATAAAAGTGCAAAGACCACTATGATCATATAAACTGTCCCTGGGAACTAATCATGTCTGCTAGTACATTCCCCTTTCCTAAGATGTCATGCTTAACACTACAGAGTGCTTCATCAAACATTCTTGGAATGCTTGGTGCTAGAAAAGATGCTTACATTTCTAAAAAAAATTTGCACGGGATGCACAAATCACATCCTTGCCGAGACCATTTTGCCCAAACATGTGCCCCATCCTTCTTTCAATGCATCTGAGAACAATTGCTTGTTCAAGGGCAGGGATTTCAGTGGACTCCCTTGGTGAGGTCTTCTTTGTCCAACCATCGTGTAGGATCTGTCTGTAACTCCAGTCTCATTGGAACACGATGTCTCGGGGAATTCTTGGAAGACAGCCGGCCAGTAATCAATCAAACACCACTGGTTATCTCAGTGGAATCATCCATGAGGAAGCCAATAAGAATTTTCTAACTTTGATCAAGAAGTTCTATACTGTCTTGGATAGAAACAGTTGCAGTATCTCTCTTAGCTTGCTGATGCAATTGTCTGATGGAAAGACTCAATGTTGATGTGTCTATCAGCATGACTAAAAACTTCAACCTCTCCATGGGTATGAGGTTTGACATTTCCCAATTTATCATGACCCCTAGATAGTGACAACAGGAGAGAAGGCAATATTGATTTTGTAGCAATTGGCTCTCAGAGGAGGTCAAGATCAACTAATTGTTAAGATACATCAAGAAACGTATCCCGCACGAGTGGGCCCAAGCTGACAGCAGTGTAAACAATTGCTTGAACATCTAGGTAGTAGTGGAATTCAAAACACAGGGTCTTGAGCTGATACACCACTCAGTTGAAGAAGAAGTGGAGTACCTACAACACTGATGAATGGGAATTTGGAATTAAACATCAAACAGATCCACAGAAAGTATAGCATCTTTCTCCTACGGAAGTCAGTACAGTTTGTACAGTTTCCTTCCTGAACCTGGTTTCTGAACTAATTAGTTTGAAGGAGTCAATGACTGGTTTCCAGTTCGAACTGACTTCTCCGCCAGGAGCACTATCAGTAGAACCAAGAGGTCTGTCTTGAATGACTTTGTGTGCATTCTTCTCCATCACTTTCCTCTTTGCCGCCAAAGTCAGAAGTTTTATCGATTGCGGCGGAAACTCTGGAATGCACTTGGTGTGCAAGTGAAGGGAGGTTGGAGAACTTCGAAGAGTAGGAGGTACCATTCCCGTCCCGAAGGACTTCTACTCATCTAGTTCTGCTCCATGTCATTGTCCCGTTACCCAATGAGGTGACAGGCACCTTCCCAATTGCAAAAGCTAGAGGAGGTGAATACCGACTTCAACGTCCACTTCCTCCTCCTCTCTTACCTTTACCAACTTTTCTGAACTAGCCAGGCTCCTCAGATTCACGTTGCCATTGATGTACAGCCATAGGAGAATTTCACTGCTGAGGAGACCCTGACTTGCACTCATGACAAAGAGAGGATGTCCCTACAAAAAACACAAAGAGGTTGAGAATCTATGGCAGGTTTGGACATAAACCTGCCTCACTTCTCACTCTGTACAGTACTGTATACTGATATGAAGCAAAAGAAAGAATTAATAGGCAGAAATTTGAGGGGCACCAACATTACATCCACACTACTTGTGACCAAAGTCAAAGGTGACAGGTCGGCAGGGATTACCCCCGTACCACCAGTCGGTAGTTATAACTATCTCATTAAGTTTTGATGGCTTCGGTGAATTCAACTCTCATTAAAGGATGATGGTTGGTATTCATGTAGGGACAAATTATTCTACTAAATAACATCAACTTACTTGTAAGGACCAAAATCTTTTAGGGTAAGCTCAAAGCCTTTAGCTGCAGAGGTAATATCCACAGAGTTTCTAATGTCCGTTTGCGAAACATTTGCAGTGTATGTTCCTTCTTCTGTCTCCAAAAGTCCACTTGATTCTGAATTTGAAAAATAACATATTACAGTACTTTCTTGTTTTAACAAAACACTTGAATGATGAAAAAAGGGGATATCAAAATAATGGCTATGTATACATGTATGATTATTGAGGATTTACTAAACTACACAAAACATTACAACATACAGGGTTTAACATGTGGTCCAGATTAGGGTTGTGGCTAAGAAACATTCCACTTTTCTAAATGTTACTGAGGTACCAGGAATGGTAATTGAGCTAGAGAAAGCCATAGAAAGTGCAGAGAGAACTGCAAGAGCTTAACTTAATTTAAATATTCTACCCTTTCACCACGGATGAATCTGATATGAAAATAAAATATGGCCTCTAAAGTAAATTACCTGCTAGTTAGCTATGAAATAAGGACTTTGCATTACCATTTCTAATGAAAATGACGAATTTGGAAATAATTTTCCTTTTTCTTAACTATAAAAGCCTTGAAAATTATTTTGGAAAAAATTGAAACTAGCCAAAGACTTTTTAGCGAATTAGCGGGGAGGGAGAAGCGGAGGTAGACCAGCCACTTCACTCACATCCAACGATGAAAAGCAGTCACTTTTTTATTCCAGGCAAAACTTAAAGGGGGATTAGGTGATGGTGGGAAAAGTATGCGCAAAGAGCTCAATGTTTGTATAATTATGATATTTTAATCATAAAATAAATTTTTGAATATACTTACCCGGTGAATATATAATAGCTGCAACTCTGCGGCTCGACAGAAAACACACTCAAAAAAACTCGCGAGCGATCGCTATGAAGGTTGCGGGTGTGCCCACCAGCGCCAACTGTCGGCCAGATACCACTCTTGTATGTAAACAAAACCTTCAATTCTTCTCGTCCCGCTGCGTCTCTATTGGGGAGGAAGGGAGGGTCATTTAATTTATATATTCACCGGGTAAGTATATTCAAAAATTTATTTTATAATTAAAATGTTATTTTTATTAGTAAAATAAATTTTTGAATATACTTACCCGATAATCATGTAGCTGTCAACTCCGTTGCCCGACAGAATTCTATGGAGGGATACGCCAGCTATCACAATACTAGAAGGGGGTGTACTTACCAGCGCCACCTGTGGCCAGGTACTCAAGTACTTCTTGTTGACACCTCCTCAATTATTCCTCGGTCCACTGGTTCTCTATGGGGAGGAAGGGAGGGTCGATTAAATCATGATTATCGGGTAAGTATATTCAAAAATTTATTTTACTAATAAAAATAACATTTTTCAATATTAAACTTACCCGATAATCATGTAGCTGATTCACACCCAGGGGGGTGGGTGAAAACCAGTGTACAAGATTAAAGGATAGCTAAGTATCCCGTATTTCATATAATCAGTTATCCACAATAACAATGAAATAATAAGTACCTGGTAAGGAAGTCGACTTGAACCGTTACTCTGCCTTTAATAAGATCGTCTTCCTTACTGAGCGCAGCGTTCCTCTTGGGAGGCTGAATCAACTCAAAGGTGCTAAAGTATACAGGGCTGCAACCCATACTAAAGGACCTCATCACAACCTTTAACCTCGGCGCTTCTCAAGAAAGAATTGACCACCCGCCAAATCAACAAGGATGTGGAAGGCTTCTTAGCCGACCGTACAACCCATAAAAAGTATTCAAGAGAAAGGTTAAAAGGTTATGGGATTATGGGAATGTAGTGGCTGAGCCCTCGCCTACTACTGCATTCGTTGCTACGAATGGTCCCAGGGTGTAGCAGTACTCGTAAAGAGACTGGACATCTTTGAGATAGAATGATGCGAACACTGACTTGCTTCTCCAATAGGTTGCATCCATAACACTCTGCAGAGAATGGCTCTGTTTGAAGGCCACTGAAGTAGCCACAGCTCCCACTTCATGTGTCCTTACCTTCAGCAAAGCAAGGTCTTCTTCCTTCAGATGAGAATGTGTTTCTCTAATCAGAAGCCTGAATAGTAAGAAACTGAGTTCTTAGAACTTGGAAAAGAAGGTTTCTTGATAGCACACTATAAGGCTTCTGATTGTCCTTGTAAAGGTTAAGACCTTTTTAGATAGTACCTAAGAGCTCTAACTGGGCAAAGTACTCTCTTCAGATCATTCCCCACCAAGTTGGACAGGCTTGGGATCTCGAACGACTAAGGCCAAGGACGTGAAGGAAGCTCGTTTAGCAAAAACCGAGCTGCAAGGAACATGTAGCCGTTTCAGATGTGAAAACAATGATCCTGCTGAAGGCGTGGATCTCACTTACTCTTTTAGCTGTTGTCAAGCACACGAGGAAAAGAGTTTTTAATGTGAGGTCCTAAAAAGAGGCTGATTGGAGAGGTTCAAATCTTGATGACATAAGGAACCTTAGGACCACGTCTAGATTCCAGCCTGGAGTGGACAACCGACGTTCCTTTGAGGTCTCAAAAGACCTAGGGAGGTCCTGTAGATCTTTGTTGGTGGAAAGATCCAAGCCTCTGTGGCGGAAAACCGCTGCCAACATACTTCTGTAACCCTTGATCGTAGGAGCTGAAAGGGATCTTACTTTCCTTAGATATAACAGGAAGTCAGCAATCTGGGTTACAGTGGTACTGGTTGAGGAAACTGCATTGGTCTTGTACCAGCTACGGAAGACTTCCCCTATAGACTGATAGATTCTGAGAGTGGATGTTCTCCTTGCTTTGGCAATCGCTCTGGCTGCCTCCTTCGAAAAGCCCCTAGCTCTTGAGAGTCTTTCGAAAGTCTGAAGGCAGTCAGACGAAGAGCGTGGAGGATTGGGTGTACCTTCTTTACGTGAGGTAGACTTAGAAGGTTCACTCTTAGAGGAAGAGTCCTGGGAATGTCGACCAGCCATTGCAGTACCTCTAAGAACCATTCTCTCGCGGGCCAGAGCGGAGCCAACCAACGTCAGCCGTGTCCCTTTGTGAGAGGAGAACTTCTGAAGTACCCTGTTGACAATCTTGAACGGCGGGAATGCATACAGGACGAGATGGAACCAATCCAGCAGAAAAGCATCCACGTGAACTGCTGCTGGGTCTGGAATCGGAGAACAATACAACAGGAGTCTCTAGGTTATCGAGGTAGTGAACAGATCTATGGTTGGCTGACCCCACAGGGCCCAAAGTCTGCTGCAAACATTCTTGAGAAGGGTCCACTCTGTGGGGATGACCTGACCCTTCCGTCTGAGGTGATCTGCCATGACATTCATACCGCCCTGAATGAACCTCGTTACCAGTTAGCTTTCGATCTTTAGACCAGATGAGTAGGTCCCTTGTGATCTAGAACAACTTCCACGAAAGAGTCCCTCCCTGCTTGAAGATGTAAGCCAGGGCTGTGGTGTTGTCAGAGTCCACCTCCACCACTTTGTTAAGCTGGAGGGACTTGAAGTTTATCAAGGCCAGAATAACCGCCAACAACTCCTTGCAATTGATGTGAAGTGTCCTTTGCTCCTGATTCCATGTTCCCGAGCATTCTTGTCCGTCCAAAGTCGCACCCCAGCCCGTGTCTGATGCGTCCGAGAGGAGACGGCGGTCGTGTTTCTGAACAGCCAAAGGTAGACTTCCTTGAGAAGAAAGCTGTTCTTACACCACGCGAGAGAAGACCTCCTCTCTTCGGAAACAGGAACTGAGACCGTCTCTAGCGTCATGTCCTTTATCCAGTGAGCAGCTAGATGATACTGAAGGGGGGGGAGGTGGAGTCTCCCTAACACGATGAACAGGGCCAGCGATGAAAGTGTCCCTGTTAGACTCATCCACTACCTGACTGAGCATCGGTTCCTTCTCAGCATGCTCTGGATGCATTCTAGGGCTTGGAAGATCCTTGGGGCCGACGGAAAAGTCCGAAAAGCTCGACTCTGAAGATCCATACCCAAGGAGACAATGGTCTGGGATGGGACGAGCTGAGACTCCTCAAAATTGACCAGGAGGCCCAGTTCCTTGGTCAGATCCATAGTCCATTTGAAAATCTCCAGACAGCGACGACTTGTGGGAGCTCTTAAAAGCCAGTCGTCTGACGGAGCCAGACACAAGATCATGGTACTGCTGCACAGTCTGTGAACTGTCAATCATGGGCAAGCGAGGAAGTACAGTGACAACCCGAATCTGTCTAGACTGTCTGGGTCGTACAGACAAACTCCTTATCGGGTTGCTGAGGTTGCCGCACTGCGTCACAACAAGTCACTTCTGTTGGTTGTTGAACGTCTTCCCCGTGACACATTGACTCCGTAAACAAAAAATCCTCTAACAAGGACTAAGCTTGGACTGCATGTCTTGTAACACAGCTCAAGGTCTATGGGAGCAGGTGTGGTAACAGACGGGATTAGCGACTGAAGTGGAACCATTACCTTCCCTGGAAGCATGTTATGCTTAAATAAAAGTCCATAGGAGGCTATGCAGCTAAAGGCTCCCTCCAAATGACAGAGTCCTCAAGGGAATATCAGAAGGAGGGAGAAAAGAACTTTCTCATCTACAGGGACCATATCCTAGAAAAGCTAAGTTCTCTCAGTGAGGGTTCACTGGTGCAAAAGCAGCAGACTAGAAGGCAACGTTATGAAACTGCTTGACAGTCTAGTGAGTTGGCAACAACCAAAGATGTGTGACTGAGAAGCATGCGGTAAGGTATGCAGAGCATGTTGTATGCAAAGTATGCTGTATGCAGAGCATGCTGTATGTAGAGCATGTTGTATGCAGAGCATGCTGAATGCAGAGCATGCTGTATGCAGAGCATGTTGTATGCAGAGCATGCTGAATGCAGAGCATGCTGTATGCAGAGCATGTTGTATGCAGAGCATGCTGTATGCAGAGCATGCTGTATGTAGAGCATGTTGTATGCAGAGCATGCTGAATGCAGAGCATGCTGTATGCAGAGCATGTAGTATGCAGAGCATGCTGTAAGCAGAGCATGTAAGGTAAGCAAAGCGTGTGCATGGCGTTTAACATTTCTCAGATATTCCATGACCAGTGCTAGAGTGCTTTATGCATGCTTGCATGGGGTTTTAATATCAACATAATATATACCTTACATTCATAACTCATGATTCATATTTTTGCCATATTTTGCGATATTGTTAAAAATATATTGCCAGGAATACAAATATATTTTTATAAGTAATACAAATAACCTCCATTATCATAAGGTTTGAAAATGGAGGTAAGGTATGCTGAACAGCAGAGTCAGAACGAGCTGGAACAACAATAGTTGTGGTTTCCTCTTCAAGACTCTGTTGAGGGAACACCTGAGGCTCAGTCTGCAAAGGCTGATCAAAGGAAGTAGCAGAAGGTAGGCGCATGGGTGGAGGAGGCTGACTCCTGGCATGAGTGGCTGAACTCAAGGGTTGCGCTTGCTGAGTGGTTGGCGGATGCGCAGTAGCAAGTTCCTGAGGAACGAGTTGAGGTTCCTGCGGTGTGAGCTGAGAGCGAAAAGGTAGTGGCTGCGCAGAACGCAGTAAAAATCTCGCAAGTTGAGGCTCCTGAGGCGCAAGGCTAAGGTGTTGAGGTGCTTGCCTTGAGGAGGGTTGAGCTCGCTGCAGCGAGAGCTGAGGAGACTGACTCATGGACGGGAGAGGTTGTTGTACCTCAACCGAGTGTTGCATCACTGGTGGAGCAGCAAGTGGAGGCGGAGGAAGAGAGGTATAATCCTCCTGATCCCATTGTAAAGGTTGCCTTAAGGAAGGCGGAGGCTGAACACCACTGGGAACAGCAAACTCAGAACGTGGCTCAACATCGTACGCCTGGCAGGTGGTACTGCGATCAGGCGGAGCGAGCGCAGGCGGAGCGAGCGCAGGCGGAGGGAGTGTAGGCGGAGGCGGAGGCGCAACACTCTCAGCCCGACACTCACGCATCAAGTCCGAAAGCTGTGCTTGCATGGACTGTAGTAGAGTCCACTTGGGGTCGGCAGAAACTACAGTAGGCTGAGGTAAAGCCTTAACAGTCGAGCTCTGTTGTGGCAGAACCTTACTCCTCTTAGGCGGAGTGCATTCAACTGATGACTGAGGAGAGTCAGAGCTAACCCAATGACTGCATCCGGGTTGTTGAACTCTAACTTCGTACGTCTGGCATAGGTCTGGACTTTACGTTTAAGAGGTCTTGAGACCTGAGACCAGCGTTTTCTCCCCTAAATTCTTCTGCAGACGAGCAAAATAAGGGCTCAATCGTCTGCGGGTGGGAGTGACGGTCTCGGTAAGACACGCCCACAACCACCGAGGATACTTCTGTGCGCCGATCAAGGCCTGCTGAACCCGTCTGCCCTTCGACATTGCTTCTCCCCTGGGCTTGGGAGCTTGCAAGAGGTCCCGGACTGGGAGGACGACTGGCGCGCACAGAAGTACCCTCACGCACAACACTGACACACTTTGCGCTAATCACTTATCACTTTGATTTTCTGTTTGCACTTATTTCACTGAACTCGAAACTTTAAGTGGTTTGTACCTGAAACACGCAATTCTATCCTTTCTCAAAAGTTAGTAATTGCGAAAACAGAATTACAATGTAACAGAAAAATCTAATGAAAGATAAATAATTCAGTGGCTGGAAAGAGACTAAACACTAGATCACTCTAGAAACGTTTACCTTCTTCCCCTAAAGAGACTAGGGAGAAGAGCAAAAACGATAACAACGTTACTCGCTTGAACGAAACGTTTATCCTCCTCTTTCTCCCTCCGTCTCTATCTCTCTCTCTCTCTCTCTCTCTTGACTTAGAACCTGAGAGAAGAGCCCAATCATATATATCGTTAAAACATATTATTGTTAAAGGAAAAAACTGAAATATTTCCCAAAATGAAAAGTTCCTTTATTAGGATTAAAACCATTAAGTTAAGAAAGAATGAACAAAACGCTAGACACGGTTACTCTTACTGCAACGTGAAACCGTGAATATTCTCTCTCTATCGTAACGATAGAGCGCAAGTTGAACGTTCTGAACGTCAACAACTGCAGAGACAAAACAAAACGTTAGTTCAACTTTGAAAACAGTACGAGACTATCAAAGAAATTCTTTCAAAGACATTAAAATAGCATAATATGTTAACAGGTAAAACCAAAATGACGGGCTCAATGTTAATTAACTTCGGTACCAAGAAAAGACCGCCTACTATTAGGAAGGTCGAATATAAACAAATATAAAAATTAATTTTAATAAGTTTATAATAAAAGGAAGTTAATCGAAGAGGCCTATAAGAGGCGGAGAGATATAAAATAAATCTATAACTTTTGTAAAGCAAAATTAAGAAAGAGAGTCTATACTCTCTTAGACACCAACACTTCCGTCTAAGGGAAGGGTCGGCCATTAAAAAGTGAAAGAGAGTTCATACTCTCTTCGTCACCATAATTAATCAAATTAATTCCAAAACCTAACTAAGCTAATATAGAAGTTTCCAGTAAAGCGACAGCCGAAATCAAAGAGAAATACTTCACCAAAGTCGTGAAAATACTCCAAGAACATAAGCGTATCCCAGAACGTCTTGCCGGAAGCACGACAGAGGAATAATTGAGGAGGTGTCAACAAGAAGTACTTGAGTACCTGGCCACAGGTGGCGCTGGTAAGTACACCCCCTTCTAGTATTGTGATAGCTGGCGTATCCCTCCATAGAATTCTGTCGGGCAACGGAGTTGACAGCTACATGATTATCGGGTAAGTTTAATATTGAAAAATATCATTTTTAAATATTTAACTTAGCCGGTGAATATATAATAGCTGATTCACACCCAAGGAGGTGGGTAGAGACCAGAGTTAATTATGTTTACAGCGTATAAGCTAAGAGTTTTTTCATTTTGACAGTTATCAATATAACAAAACCAAAATAAATAGGTACCTGGTAAGGAAGTTGACTTAGACGATTACTCTGCCTTGTAAGTCTGTCTTCCTCTCGGAGCCCAGCGATCCTCTTAGGATGCTGACAGACTCCCAGGAGCTGAAGTATCAAGGGCTGCAACCCATACAACAGGACCTCATCAAACCCCTAATCTGGGCGCTCTCAAGAAATGACTTTGACCACCCGCCAAATCAACCAGGATGCGAAAGGCTTCTTAGCCTTCCGAACAACCCATAAAAACAATATTAAAAAACATTTCAAGAGACAGATTAAAAGGATATGGAATTAGGGAAGTGTAGTGGTTGAACCCTCACCCACTACTGCACTCGCTGCTACGAATGGACCCAGTGTGTAGCAGTCCTCGTAAAGAGTCTGGACATCTTTCAAGTAAAATGACGCGAACACTGACTTGCTTCTCCAAAAGGTCGCGTCCATGATACTTTGCAGAGATCTATTTTGCTTGAAGGCCACGGAAGTTGCTATAGCTCTAATCTCGTGCGTCTTAATTTTAAGCAAAGATCGGTCTTCCTCACTCAAGTGGGAATGAGCTTCTCGTATTAACAATCTGATAAAATATGACAAAGCATTCTTTGACATAGGTAAGGATGGTTTCTTAACCGAACACCATAACGCTTCAGATTTACCTCGTAAAGGCTTAGTACGAGCTAAATAGAACTTAAGAGCTCTAACGGGGCATAATACTCTCTCTAGTTCGTTGCCTACGATCTCTGATAAGCTAGGAATATCAAAAGATTTAGGCCAAGGACGAGAAGGCAGTTCATTCTTGGCCAGGAAACCAAGTTGAAGAGAACAAGTGGCTTTTTCTGTCGAAAAACCGATGTTCTTGCTGAAGGCATGAAGCTCACTGACTCTTTTAGCCGAGGCCAAGCACACCAGGAAAAGAGTCTTAAGAGTGAGATCCTTCAGGGAGGCTGAATGTAAAGGCTCAAACCTGTCTGACATGAGGAATCTTAGGACCACGTCTAAATTCCATCCAGGTGTAGCCAAACGACGTTCCTTAGAGGTCTCAAAAGACTTAAGGAGATCTTGTAGATCTTTATTGTTGGAAAGATCTAAGCCTCTATGCCGGAAGACCGAAGCCAACATGCTCCTGTAGCCCTTGATCGTGGGAGCTGAAAGGGAGCGAACTCTTCTCAGGTATAAGAGAAAATCAGCGATTTGGGCTACAGAGGTACTGGACGAGGATACAGATACTGACTTGCACCAGTCTCGGAAGATTTCCCACTTCGATTGGTAAACTCTAATGGTAGAAGCTCTCCTCGCTCTTGCAATCGCACTGGCTGCTTCCTTCGAAAAGCCTCTAGCTCTAGAGAGTCTTTCGATAGTCTGAAGGCAGTCAGACGAAGAGAGTGGAAGCTTTGGTGTACCTTCTTTACGTGTGGCTGACGTAATAGGTCTACTCTTAGAGGAAGACTTCTTGGAAAGTCTACCAGCCATCGAAGTACCTCGGTGAACCATTCTCTCGCGGGCCAGGGGGGAGCAACTAACGTCAACCTTGTCCCTTCGTGAGAGGCGAATTTCTGCAGTACCTTGTTGACAATCTTGAATGGTGGGAATGCGTATAGGTCTAGGTGAGACCAATCTAGGAGAAAGGCATCTATATGTATTGCTGCTGGGTCTGGGACTGGAGAGCAATAGATTGGAAGCCTCTTGGTCATCGAGGTTGCAAAGAGGTCTATGGTGGGTTGACCCCAAGTCGCCCAAAGCCTCTTGCACACATCCTTGTGGAGGGTCCATTCGGTAGGAATTACCTGACCTCTCCGACTGAGGCAATCTGCTAGAACGTTCAAGTCGCCCTGGATAAACCTCGTTACCAGGGAGATGCCTCGATCTCTTGACCAGATGAGCAGGTTCCTTGCGATCTCGTACAGTGTCAGGGAGTGGGTGCCTCCTTGTTTGGAAATGTACGCCAAGGCTGTGGTGTTGTCCGAGTTGATCTCCACCACTTTGTCTCGAAGGAGACTCTCGAAGCTCATCAAGGCCAGGTGAACTGCCAAAAGCTCCTTGCCGTTGATGTGCATGCTCCTCTGACTTGAGGTCCACAGACCTGAGCATTCCCGACCGTCCAGTGTCGCACCCCAACCCAAATCCGATGCGTCTGAGAATAGAACGTGGTTTGGTTTCTGAACTGCTAGGGGAAGTCCCTCTCGTAGACTGATATTGTCTTTCCACCAATTCAGGCAAGTCTTTACTGTTTCGGAAATCGGGATCGAGACCGCCTCTAGCGTCTTGTCCTTTTTCCAGTGAAAAGCTAGATGGAATTGTAGAGGTCGGAGGTGTAGCCTTCCTAGCGAGACAAACTGCTCCAGGGATGATAGAGTTCCTACTAGACTCATCCAATTCCTGACTGAGCAACGTTCTCTCTTCAACATCCTTTGGATTACGAGCAGGGCTTGATCTATTCTGGAGGCAGACGGAAAAGCCCGAAAAACTGGACTGCGAATCTCCATCCCTAAATACAGAATAGTTTGGGATGGGATCAGCTGGGACTTTTCCAAGTTGACCAGAAGTCCCAATTCCTTGGTCAGATCCAATGTCCAATTGAGATCCTTCAGACAGCGATCACTGGACGAGGCTCTGAGAAGCCAGTCGTCCAAATAAAGGGAGGCTCGGATACCCGATAAATGGAGGAATTTTGCCACATTCCTCATAAGCCTCGTAAACACGAGAGGAGCAGGACTTAGGCCAAAGCACAGGGCCCGAAACTGGTACACCACATTGTCGAACACAAATCTCAGAAAAGGTTGGGAATCTGAGTGAATGGGGATGTGGAAGTAAGCGTCTCTTAGGTCGAGAGAGACCATCCAGTCTCCCTTTCTGACCGCTGCTAAGACTGACTTCGTGGTCTCCATGGTGAACTTTGTCTTTGTGACAAAGACATTCAGAGCACTGACGTCTAGCACCGGTCTCCAACCTCCTGTCTTCTTCGGTACTAGGAAGAGACGGTTGTAAAACCCCGGTGATTGAAGGTCCGAGACTTTGACCACCGCTCCCTTCTCTACCAAAAGAGACACTTCTAGTTTCAGGGCTTGTCTCTTTGCTTCCTCTCGGTACC
The DNA here is from genome assembly GCF_036898095.1 of Palaemon carinicauda. NCBI lineage: Eukaryota > Metazoa > Arthropoda > Malacostraca > Decapoda > Palaemonidae > Palaemon > Palaemon carinicauda. Next base: position 14,114,357 of record NC_090730.1, read on the forward strand.
TGGGAGAGAGATCGATGGGGGAAGTCGCTAGAGGAGGTTTGCGTACAAATGGGATTTTGTACCCCTCTCTGAGCAACCTCACAGACTGTTGATCTGCGCCTCTCTTCTCCCAGGCTCGCCAGAAGTTCTTGAGTCTGGCACCTACTGCTGTCTGAAGCTGCGGGCAGTCAGACTCTGCCACGCGAGGACTTGGCTCCTTTCCTCTTTCCTCTCTTTCCTTCGGCACGAGTACTTCCCCTGCTGGGGGCTCTGCCACGAAAGGGCGGAATAAACCTGGACGCTGGAGTGTCTATCCTAGGTCTAGCAGAAAAGGCAGACGAAGGGGTCCCTTTGCGAGCCGAGGACGCAACCAAGTCATGGGTGTCCTTCTGCACTAGAGACAACGCTATGTCCTTAACTAAAAGTTCAGGAAACAAGAACTTAGACAAAGGGGCAAAGAGTAGCTCAGATCGTTGACAGGGCGTCACTCCTGCTGACAGAAAAGAGCACAGAGACTCTCGTTTCTTTAGGACTCCTGAAGTAAACGAGGAGGAGAGCTCATTGGATCCATCGCGGATGGCCTTATCCATGCAGGACATAATGAGTAAGGAGACATCTCTATCGGCGGATGAGATTTTCCTACTCAAGGCTCCCAAACACCAGTCAAGGAAGTTGAAAACTTCAAAAGCCCTAAAAATGCCTTTAAGTAGATGGTCAAGGTCTGAGGATGACCAACTAATCTTCGAGCGTCTCATGGCTAGGCGGCGGGGAGAGTCTACAAGACTTGAGAAGTCGCCCTGGGCAGAGGCAGGAACTCCCAAGCCGAGAACTTCTCCCGTGGCATACCAGACGCTCGATCTAGACGAGAGTTTAGATGGGGGGAAGGCAAAGGCCGTCTTCCCTAAACTCCTCTTGGTTTCTAACCAATCGCCTAACAGCCGTAAAGCTCTCTTGGATGAGCGAGAGAGAACGAGTTTTGTAAAGGCTGGCATGTCAGCAGGTACGCCTAAAACAAACTCAGACGGCGGCGAACGAGGAGCCACAGAGACAAAGTGTTCAGGAAACAACTCTTTAAAAATGAGCATGACTTTTTTAAAGTCCATAGACGGCGGAACTGCTCTAGGCTCATCAATATCTGAAGGATGATCCTCAGGCTGAGGGTCAGCAACGTCCTCATCCGAAAGTTCCTCATCTGACAACTGATGAGAAACAAGCAAAGGGGTTGGCAATGCTTGACACGCAGCGTCCGCCCGCACTGGTGCATAAGTGGCGGAGCAGGACGCAGCGTCCTGAAACTGCTTGACAGTCTGGGAACTGACAACAACAACAGGTGCGTGAGGACGCACAGTGTCCACCCGAGACTGCTTAGACCGCCTAGGTTGTGCAGTCAAAACAACTCTAGGTTGCGGAGGTTGACGCACCGCGTCAAAACAAGTCAACTCTGATGGTTGGCGAACGTCCTGAACGTCACCAGGCGCATCAGCGAGTTGCCTAACGTCCACATGCGGCTGAAAATCCACACGAGACCGCATCGAGTGTGGTACTACCCCAACCGTTTGACGTGAGATGGCTACACCAACGTCAACAGGACGCACAACAGAACGCTTGGGTGGCTGAAGGCCAGGATCTCTATGAGATAAACGGCTAGGCTCAACGGAAACCTTCTCTGCGTTGTAGTCTTCCATAAGGGACGCAAGCTTAGACTGCATGTCCTGCAGTATAACCCATTTAGGGTCTACGGGAACGGGTGCGGTAACAGACGGGGTTAGCGTCTGAGACGGCACAACTTTGCCTTGCTTAGGCGGCGAGCAGTCATCCGATGACAGCAACGGGTCCGAACTGTCCCAATGACTACATCCAGGACGTTGGACCTGTCCTGAAGGGACCGACTTGCGTTTAAGAGGCCTAGAAACCTTGCTCCATGGTTTCTTGCGTGAAAAGCCTTCGGAAGACGAGGTAAAAATGGGCTCTCTCGTCTTATGGTAGGGGCGATCTTGACGAGATACGCCTGATACCATAGAGGGAACGTCTGTTCGCTGATCAAGGCCTCTCGAACCCATAAGTCGTACGACATTGCTTCTCCCCTGGGCTTGGGAGCTTGCAAGAGGTCCCGGACTAGGTGAACGACAGGCACGAACAGACGAACCCTCGGTCGCAACACTGTTCACAACACTTTGCGCACTAATCACTTTCCCACTTTCCGCCGTGGCACTATGGCACTTAAGTTCCTTCACGTCAGCCATGAGTTGATTACGGTCACTTGCTAACGCTTCAACTCTCTCCCCCAAGGCATGAATAGCACGTAACATGTCTTGCATAGACGGTTCCTGAGTGCTAAAAGGGGGGTTAGGAACAACCACTACAGGGGAAGGATTAGGTTCAGGGGCATGTGGAGAGGAAAAATCTACGGACCTAGATGAACTTCTCCTTACCCTATCTCTCTCTAGTCTACGTGCATATTTATCATATTCGAGCCAATCGAATTCCGAAAGGCCCACGCATTCCTCACACCGATCTCCCAATTGACAGGTTTTACCCCGACAATTGGAACAAACAGTATGTGGGTCGAGAGAAGCCTTTGGAAGACGCCTATTACAGTCCCTAGCATTACACTTTCGAAATCTAGGTACTTGAGAAAGGTCAGCCATTTTGAATTAGTCAAAGAAAATTCCAAAAACAATCCAAGTCATCAACAAATAATCCGATTCAATAAAGAGTTCAAGAGTTTATGTTGAGGAAAAACACCTGCAGTGCGAAAGCTCAAACCAAAATAAAGTACTTCACCAAATATGATGGGAAAACTCCAGGTTCTACAGCGAGTATGAATACGTCTTGTCGTCAACGTCGACAGAGAAGAATTGAAGGTTTTGTTTACATACAAGAGTGGTATCTGGCCGACAGTTGGCGCTGGTGGGCACACCCGCAACCTTCATAGCGATCGCTCGCGAGTTTTTTTGAGTGTGTTTTCTGTCTAGCCGCAGAGTTGCAGCTATTATATATTCACCGGCTAAGTTAAATATTTAAAAAGGAAAAATACAAACTATGTCAGATCATTTTTTGGTGGAAGGAAAATTAGTTGTAGCAAAAGAGTGGGGAAATAGATGTAAAAGGGAGCTAGTAAGGGTTGAAGAGCTAATAAAACCGGGGGTAAAATGTAAATATCAGGAAAGGTTGAAAATGGCATATGACGAAGTGAGAGTAAGAGAAACTGGTAATTTAGAGGAGTGGAAGTTAGTAAAAGAAAATTTTGATGGGATTGTAAGTGATGTGTGTGGCAAGAAGGTTGTTGGAGGCAGCATGAGGAAGGGCATTGAATGGTGGAGTGAAGGTAAAAGTGGAAGAGAAAAAGAGGCCTTTTGAAGAATGGCTGCAGAGTAATAGTATAGAGAAGTATGAAAAATATAGAGAAAAAGGTGGAAGTAAAGCGCAAGGTACGTGAGGCAAAGAGGGCAGCTGACCTGAGGTGGGGTCAGGGATTGACCCAGTCATATGAAGAGAATAAGAAGTTTTGGAAAGAAGTGAAGAGAGTAAGGAAGGCTGGCTCAAGAATTGAAGAGACAGTGAAAGATGGATATGGAAGGTTGTTAAAAGGAGAGGAGGCAAGGAAAAGGTGGGCAGAATATTTTGAAAGTTTACTGAATGTAGAGGATAATAGGGAAGCAGATATAATTGCTGTTGCAGGTGTTGAGGTGCCGGTGAGGGGAGATGAGAATGAGAGAGAGATTACAATAGAGGAAAAGAGGAGAGCATTAGATGAAACGAGAGTAGGAAAAGCATCTGGTATGGATGGTGGGAGAGCTGAGATGTTGAAGGAAGGGGGTGTGACTGTACTCTAATGGTTGGTGAGATTGTTTAATATGTGTTTTGTGTTGTCAATAGTACTAGTAGATTGGGTTTGTGCATGTATTGTACCATTATATAAGGGTAAGGGAGATGTGCATGAGTGTTGTAATTCAAGAGGTATTAGTTGTTGAGTGTAGTTGGAAAAGTGTATGGTAGAGTAATGATTAATAGGATTAAGAATAAAACAGAGAATGCAATCTTAGAAGTACAGGGTGGTTTTAGAAGAGGTAGGGGTTGTATGAATCAGATTTTTACAGTTAGGCAGTTATGCGAGAAATATTTAGCAAAAGGTAAGGTGGTGTATGTTGCGTTTATGTATCTGGAGAAAGCGTATGATAGAGTTGATAGGGAAGCAATGTGGAATGTGATGAGGTTATATGGAGTTGGTGGAAGGTTGTTGCAAGCAGTGAAAAGTTTCTACAACGGTAGTAAAGCATGTGTTAGGATAGGAAATGAAGTGAGTGATTGGTTTCCGGTGAGAGTGGGGCTGAGACAGGGATGTGTGATGTGGCCGTGGTTGTTTAACTTGTATGTTGATGGAGTGGTGAGAGAAGCGAATGCTCGAGTGCTTGGATGAGGATTAAAACTGGTAGACGAGAATGACCATGAATGGGAGGTAAATCAGTTGTTGTTTGCGGATGATACAGTACTGGTTGCAGACACAGAAGAGAAGCTTGGCCGATTAGTGACAGAATTTGGAAGTGTGTGTGAGAGAAGGAAGTTGAGAGTTAATGTGGGTAAGAGTAAGGTTATGAGATGTACGAGAAGGGAAGGTGGTGCAATGTTGAATGTCATGTTGAATGGAGAGTTACCTGAGGAGGTGGATCAGTTTAAGTACTTGGGGTCTGTTGTTGCAGCAAATGGTGGAGTGGAAGCAGATGTACGTCAGAGAGTGAATGAAGGTTGCAAAGTGTTGGGGGCAGTTAAGGGAGTAGTAAAAAATAGAGGGTTGGGCATGAATGTTAAGAGAGTTCTATATGAGAAAGTGATTGTACCAACTGTGATGTATGGATTGGAGTTGTGGGGAATGAAAGTGATGGAGAGACAGAAATTGAATGTGTTTGAGATGAAGTGTCTAAGGAGTATGGCTGGTGTATCTCGAGTAGATGGGGTTAGGAACGAAGTGGTGAGGGTGAGAACGGGTGTAAGAAATGAGTTAGCAGCTAGAGTGGATATGAATGTGTTGAGGTGGTTTGGCCATGTTGAGAGAATGGATAATGGCTGTCTGCTAAAGAAGGTGATGAATGCAAGAGTTGATGGGAGAAGTACAAGAGGAAGGCCAAGGTTTGGGTGGATGGATGGAGTGAAGAAAGCTCTGGGTGATAGGAGGATAGATGTGAGAGAGGCAAGAGAGCGTGCTAGAAATAGGAATGAATGGCGAGCGATTGTGACGCAGTTCCGGTAGGCCCTGCTGCTTCCTCCGGTGCCTTAGATGACCACAGAGGTAGCAGCAGTAGGGGATTCAGCATTATGAAGCTTCATCTGTGGTGGATAACGGGGGAGGGTGGGCTGTGGCACCCTAGCAGTACCAGCTGAACTCGGTTGAGTCCCTTGTCAGGCTGGGAGGAACGTAAAGAGTAGAGGTCCCCTTTTTGTTGTGTTTCATTTGTTGATGTCGGCTACCCCCCAAATTTGGGGGAAGTGCCTTGGTATATGTATGTACAAACTATTTCTAAATTTGTAATTTTTCCGGCACTTTATATAAACCTTTTCGCTCTTTACAGAGGAGACTAACCCTTAGGTGGGTGGAAGTCCTAAACCAACTGGCTGATTTTCTGACCCAGGGTATGATTCTGTGCTTTGCACAAGATTAATAGATACCCTTACACCTCGCTAACTTGAAAAATGTGCGAGAGAGCTAATGGCCTAGGCAATCCGTTGGGTTGTGTGTGAACTAAGCACTGTGACTTGACCAGGTAGGGAATTCTCTAAAGTGTTACTCCACACTTAAGCTAGCCATTGCCAGACTCACCCTTGCTGGGAGGACGGGAACGTAACAAATAAAGTACTTATCCTATTTTAGGCTAAGCAAGAGACATGGTTTCTACCTGCATACGGAGGAGGCCAGCTTGCAGACTTCCACGGGTGCTGTGCCCCAAGAGGGGAAGATGAAGGAAGAAGTCAGTCACTACCCTTCATCCCAGACTCACCCCGGGTAACGTCTGCCCTTGACCGACTGCAACTTGTCCTCCAAGGGAGCTGAGGTTTCTTTAACCATATTGTGCCGCCACCCCAGGAATTATGCATTCATGTTCCTGTGGGTTAAGCCTTGCATGTAGTGGGCTGTTTAGGTTGTTTGATGCTTCCATACACCTGCTTGAAATACCTGCGCCACAAAGTACTGAAGTTCTTTTAACTCTTAATGACATACTTATGGCCCTAAAATCGTGAGCTCTGGGTCTATGAATGTGTGGAGGAGAATCCGTATTTAGGGCCGAATCTATAACCTGTTCTTGATAACATGATCAACTGTGTCCTCAAACCCATGGAAATCATTCACAAATTGAGGACATAGTTTTCTCCAAACACCATTCATGTTTGTCATCTTGATCTCCTCCCAGGAATCAGCAATGTTCTTAACAGCCTGAAGGATGTTGTAGGACTTCCAAAAGTCCTTCAGAGTCAAGTCCTTCTTCATTTCAGTTGCCTGTCATGCCATAGCAATTGTCCTTCGGAGGTAGTAGGCCTTGAATGAAGCAATCACTCCTTGGTCCATAGGTTGTAAAAGGGCCGTGGTATTAGGTGGAAGGTAAACTACCTTGACATTAGGGTGAAAGTCTCCCAGCTGGGCAGGGTGTCCAGGGGCATTGTCCAGCACTAGCAACACCTTAAAGGGGATACCCTTTTGGGTGCAATACAGATCCACACTTGGCACAAAATGGTTGATAAACCAGTCCTCAAACACTGCAAATGTCACCCATGCCTTCTTATTTGCCTTCCAAATGACTGGGAGTTCACTCTTCCAAATGCCCTTGGATTTTCTGCCTGATACACCAGCAAGGGCTTCAGTTTGAAGTCGCCACCAGCATTTCCCGCAAGAAGCAGAGTTAGCCTCTCCTTGCTGGCTTTATGACCGGGTGCTGACTTCTCCCCCTTTTCTATGTATGTACGGTTAGGCATACGCTTCCAAAATAAACCAGCCTCATACACATTGAACACTTGATAAGAAGAATAATCCCCTTCCCTAATTATCTCAGCTAATGCTTTAAGAAAGTCACTTGTTGCTTTCTCATCCCCCCTAGCAGCTTCATTTTGCACTTTAAGGTTATGGTAATTGGGCCGAGCCTTAAATCGCATAAACCCCTACTAGCCGAAAACTCTTCACTTTCACTTTGTTCCCGCCTTTCTTTTTTCAACGCTTCAAACAACCTTTTAGCCTTTTCCTGAATCACCATTAGGCTCACCAGAAAACACAGTTGATTTTGATCTTCCAACCAAAGCACTAATAATCTTTCCATTTCAATAATTAAACCACTATGCTGTTTGGTTACCACTGTTGTTTTCATAGGAGCAGATCCTTTCACATGTTCAACGATGCACTCTTTGTCCTTAAGAATAGTAGCCATGGTCGAACGACTAAGGCCAAGTGATCGGCCAATGTTCGTTGGCGTTTCACAGTTTTTAGACTGCTTAATAATACCTAATTTCACTTCCATGGTGATGGCCTTTCTTTTCTTAGACGCACTACCATCAGAAAAATCTACCTTACGCTTAGGAGCCATAACAAAGGGAAAAAAGTTAAAAAAAAAACGAGAGATAGAACAGGCAAACACGACCAAAATGGCATAGAACTGGAACTGAGACACCATCTTCCTCGCCCGCAACCACCACAAAGCGTATTCATCTGCTGCACGCTAGAAACTAGTTCACAATTGTTTGCGTCGCTCACGATGCTAACGCTGTAAAACGGAACGATGCTCAATATTATTTTTTATATTTTTATGGGGGCGTGTTCACAACCACGAAACAGCGTAAGTCGGAGCCGTCGTAACCCGAGGACCCCCTATATTCTGACTCTCCTTGCTCGGTGGATAGAGCTTTGGGGCCAGCTGGCAGAGGCAACACACCTTTGGGGTCGTCTGAATCCTGCTCTAGGGAATCTTCCAATTCCAGCCTCACACCAGTAGGAACCTGAGTCATCAACGTTTACCCCTGCATGAGATCAAGGCCTGGAAGGAGAGCCCCGTGCTGAAGGAAGTGACAAGCTAGCCACTGCAACCCGAATCTTCTTCCATAGACCGAATCATCTACTATCTTTGATGGGCAATTCTTTGGAAATGTATTCTAATTCTTCCGCCCTCAAGACTTCGAAGATTACTGTAAAAGGCTAAAATGCTAGCAGCCCCTCGCAAGAAACTTTGTGGGAGTTTAAAGGGAGCAACAACGGGCTTCGAGGGACACAGTGTCAAAACTATCTCGATAGGAGGTACCCGATAGCTGATACTTGTCACTAAACAAGATCCTCTTAGAGATCCCCATCCCCTGCTCAAATTCGTATGTAAGGCATCTCCTTTGTTACTTGGTCATCTTTACTAAGATACCCCCAATTTTTCCCACAAGGGATCAGGCTTAGCATGGCCAGCCTTCGCGTCTAAATATCTCTGATATTTAAACACTTGAACTGATGACACACAAGGTTTAGATGGCACGGCTGCCGAAGAAGGCAGCAATATCGAAGGGATTCGTACTGATGGGGGAGCCCTACCAGTGGCGGAAACATTTGCAAAAGAGTCACAATCAATGGAAACGTGACTGATCTGCACGTGCTGACGCATGCATGTCTGTCAATGTTCTTGTGCACAGTTCACCTCCGATCATGAGCTACAAGAGACACCGCGAGACCACTCGCAAGAGCACCTACAGAGGATTCTCGATCAATTTGTACTTTGCCCTTGTCCTGGAAAGAAGAAGCGCGCTCGGCTGGTGATAAACAAGGAAAGGTTTGATGCTGCTGTGAAACATTGCTAGACCAAACAGGCGAAACTCCTAAAGGAGTAGTCGCCCGAGGTGCTGGCCCAGAAGACAGCAAACCTGCGAGACTCTTGAAAACTGAGGGTCATGATGGAAGGCATCTCCAGCTCCGGGAAACCGATGGAAAGCTAGTGCAAGGCAGTGACGCGTCACACACTTGCTTACGAGCTACTAGAGGGGTGGACCATTCGAGTGAGGAAGATCTCGAACGCTGGCGAAAGCATTCGCCGAAGGACCCTGAAGCGCCATTAAGAGTGAGGTTAACAAAGAACCTCGGGCTGAGCGAACTCAGTGTGGCAAGCGAGCCCAGCATGCACATCCACCCCAAGAGGTGAGCATGCTAAGCTGGAACTCGGGAGAGAACCAATCTGCAGTTCCTTGGGTGGGAGAGGACCTAAGGAGGACGTCTTCGATAGAGGGCCGAGACTGACTGGAATGGACTTCCCTCCAGCGGCTTGAGGGGGGAAGTCTGAGGTCAACCCAGGAAGCGGCGGCTGTGTGCTCCTGCTGTGCCACTAGCGTCAACCCCTCCAAAAGCCGTTCCTTAGGGGGTGGGAGCCTGACAGCTCCAAGGAAGACCACAATTGAGACAGCGAGTCAAAAGAGGTAGACTCTCTTCAAGAAGCATTCACCACTTTGCTGGGGAAAGCAACAGGATATTCCTGACTGGAAGGTTGCCCGAGGGTTAAACGGACATCGCTCTTGCCTGACCGACACCCCGGGAGGAGAACAGGAAGAAGCAGGTTGACATGTATTAGCTGCCGCTGAAAGAAGTTGGGACTTCTTCAACTTTGTGGATGACCTGGAAGGTGAAGAGTCCCTTTTAGACTTCTTCCTACGTCTATTGTACAGCTCCTAATGGGAGGATGGTCACTTTCGACATTTCACAAAGAGAAGCCTCTGTGCATGTGTCGCCTGCACACAAACCAAAGTCGATCTCGTCTCCTTCACCGCCATAAAGGTACAGCAAGAGCGGCCAAATATACTAACACAAACCCGCATGCTTACGGTCCCTCAAGAACTATCCCATCTGGAGAGAAAAAAAAAGAAGAAAAAAATAAAGGTAAAGTTAATATGGCCAGTGAACTTCAGTAAGAATTCCAGGAGAGAGAGATAAGAACGTCTGCATTCAACTGTAGCCAAATCAAAAGTCAGGGCAGTTACTGGGTGAGTAAGAGAGGTGGTTGGTATACACCACTGCTACCTAACGGTGTGTCGTTGACACATTGCAGTAAAGTTTTTATGGATAAACAAGCCAAATGTTAAATAATTTTCCTATGTTAAGGATGAAGGTTTGTATTTTTGAAGGAACAAAAAAGTGCATGGAACCTCCTGAATATCAGATTTTTTATGGTTTACTGTAATGAATCTAAATATTTGAGCCTCCTGCTCTGAAAATACATAAGATTTTTGCAGATAACAATTATTACCTGTTAAAAGAATTTCAGCCCGAGCTGCTTCCTCTTCAGCTTCCTTCAATTTCTTTTCTCTCCTCTTAAGTTTAGCTATCATGGTCTTGTGCTTTGCCTTTCGAACATAACTAGCCTGTTAAGGACATGAAAATTAATACAGTTAAATTTTTTCTCTTCAAAAAATCAAAGTACACAAAAAATCAATATCAGCATGCTACAGTTTAGGGAAAAAATGTTACATACGTCCATTCCTTCTCCTTTGGTGTATTTTTGCTGCAACGATGGATGCAGTGGTTTACGTCCCGGAAATTTTTGTGGACGTTTCCTAGAGAAATTATTAAGTTCTTTGATCTTGACTCCATCCTTCACTTCAACCTTCATAGCTTGCCATTGACCTTGTCTTTTTTGCCACTTGAAATCCTCTCCATCAAATTGTTGCGAAGTCATGGTGGGCTCATGACTGTTGGATGGCTCTTCCATTTCTTAACTTGTTAGAGTAAAAACCTGAAAAAAAAAATTAATACAGTACAATATTGAGTTGTTTATCCAAGTTCACCTATTCACAGTAAATACTTGAAAAAAAAAATGACAAATTCGAAGATAATTTGTATTTTTCCTAACCATACAAACCTTAGCTATTTACATTGGGTTTACCTTTTAGCGCAGCTGAAATGACGAGCCAATAGTTTTAACGAGGGATAATTACCCCCGCGCTAGTTAGCGGGGGGTAGGGGAAGGGTAGCTTGCTAAACCCCCCCCCCCCCACACACACACACACACCGGTGACTTGCTTCACTTCACTTAGAGGTAGGACTTGACTTAGGGATCAGGGATGGCGGGCACATATGTGTAAATAACTAAGGTTTGTATGGTTAGGAAAAATACAAATTATCTTCGAATTTGTCATTTGTTCCGTAACCGAAATACAAACCATGCTATTTACATTGGGTGACTTACCCCTTAGGAAGGGTGGAAAGTCCCCAGCCTTACTGACTTTGGCTTGCCCGGGGGCTCAATCCCTCAGTGAGCAGCACTAGAGAAAAGGAGCCCCTGTACCTCACAAGTTCCTAGCATCGCTAGGAACGAGTGGCCTACATAAGCAGTGTGTGGAGGAGAGTGTGACTCGTCCTATGAAGTTGACCTTGAGACCTTCAGATAGGAATTCTAGGATAGGACGTTCCCAATACCACCTCGTCAGGGTATGGGAGACGCAACAGTATTAAGCTTAATACTAGGAGCACAAAGAGGCATGGGTTACCTGCAGAGGTCGAGGTCAGCTATGCGAGGACCAGGATGCTGCTTCCCCAAGAGAGGGGAGAATGAAGAAAGAAGTAAGGGTCAGACATACTCTTTCATTCACGCAGACTAAGACCGGGTAACAACGCCCTCAACCTACTGCTACTTGTCCAAAAAGGAGCCTGAGGTTAGACCAGCTGTTGTGCAGCCACCACAGGGCCGATAGAAAACGTATCGAGGCTCCTGTGAGTCACGTCTTGCAGGTAGTGGGCTGTGAAGGTCGTCTGACGCTTCCAGACCCCAGCTTGAAGTACCTGCGTCACAGAGAAGTTTCTCTTGAAGGCCAGGGATGTAGCAATACCCCTGACATCGTGTGCCCGAGGGCGACGTGACGGAGGAGGGTCAGGATTCAAGGCATGGTGGATAACCCTTCGAATCCAAGCTGAGATGGTGTTCCTGGTGACCCTCCTCTTAGTCCTGCCTGTGCTCACAAACAAAGCTCGCACTTGAGGACGGACTGCAGCCGTTCTCTTCAAGTAGTGCCTCAAACACCTCACTGGACATAGTAGCAGCTGGTCTGGGTCGCTCGTTACAGAACGGAGACTCGCGATCCTGAAAGAGTCGAAGCGAGGATCCGGCACTCCAGGATTCTGAGTCTTGGCCACAAACTCAGGGACGAACCTGAACGTTACCTCCCCCCATCCCCTTGAATGGGCGATGTCGTACGAGAGACCATGAAGTTAACTAACCCGCTTGGCCGAAGCCAAAGCAAGTAGGAAAGCCGTCTTCCAAGACAGGTGGCGATCGGAGGCCTGGCGTAATGGTTCGAAGGGAGGTCTCTTACGAGACCTGAGGACTCGAACCACGTTCCAAGGAGGAGGTCTCACTTCCGACTGGGGGCAGGTAAGCTCATAGCTACGTATGAGTAAAGAGAGTTCTAGCGATGAAGAAATATCCACGCCCTTCAGTCTGAAGGCCAAGCTTAAGGCTAAGCGATAGCCTTTCACTGCCGAGACAGAAAGGCGCATTTCCTCCCGCAGATAAACGAGGAAGTCCGCTATTGCTGGAATAGTGGCATCGAGTGGAGAGATACCCCTCCCACGACACCAACCACAAAAGACTCTCCACTTTGCTTGGTAGACTCCCTCAGAGGACCTTCGCAGGTGCCGAGACATTCTCTCCGCAACCTGTTGCGAAAAGCCTCTCTCCGCAAGGAGACGCTGGATAGTCTCCAGGCGTGAAGCCGAAGCGAGGCTACGGCCCTGTGAGGGACGCCGGAGTGGGGTTGTCTGAGAAGTTCGTGTCGTGGAGGAAGCTCCCTCGGGAGCTCCGTCAGGAGCTGCAGAAGGTCCGGAAACCATTCCGCGTGATGCCATAGCGGAGCTACCAGAGTCATCGAACAGTTGACCGATAGTCTGGTCCTGTTGAGCACCCTTCTCATCAGACAGAACGGTGGGAAGGCGTACACGTCGATGTTGACCCACCGTTGCTGGTCCGGGACTGGGGAGCAGTACAGGGGCAGCTTGAAGTTCAAAGCTGTCGCGAACAAGTCCACAGTCGGGGAACCCCACAAAGTCAGGACTTTGCTGGCTATCTGAGGATCCAAAGACCACTCGGTACTCACTATCTGCGAGGCCCTGCTCAGACTGTCGGCGAGCACATTCCTCTTGCCAGGAATGAAGCGAGCTGATAGTGTTATCGAGTGGATTTCGGTCCACCTCAGAGTCTCTACTGCAAGATGGGATGGCTGCTGCGAAAAAGTGCCTCCCTGCTTGTTGATATAAGCCACTACCGTGGTGTTGTCGCTCATCACCACCACGGAGTGACCCGCCAGGGACCGTTGGAACTGCTGAAGAGCCAGAAAGACGGCCTTCAATTCTAGCAGGTTGATGTGTAGGCACTTTTCTGATTGTGACCAAAGGCCTGAGGCCCTCTGGTTCAGAACGTGCGCCCCCCACCCGAAAACAGAGTCAATTCCGGGGGGAGGACGAGAAGACTCACTCCCTTCCGCAGGTTCTCGTCGACCAGCCACCATCGCAAGTCCGTCTGTTCCAGAGACCCCATTGGGATCAGAATGTCCGGAGAATCGGATCCTTGATTCCACCGGGACTTGAGCCGCCATTGAAGGGATCTCATCCTGAGGCGGCTGTTTGGAACCAGACGAGCCAGGGAGGATAGGTGACCTAAGAGACGCAACCACGACTGGGCGGGGAGTTCTTCTCGCCTGAGGAAGGGTTCCGCCACCCTCCTCAGCCTTGCTATCCGGTCGTCTGATGGAAAGGCTTTGTGGAGATTGGTGTCTATTAGCATGCCTAGATAAATCAGTCGTTGGGACGGCTGCAGAGAGGACTTCTCGAGGTTTACCACGATCCCCAGATCCTGGCAAAGATACAGAAGCCTGTCTCGGTGCCGAAGAAGGGTCGACTCCGAGTCTGCTAGGATCAGCCAGTCGTCCAGATAACGAAGGAGACGAATGCCGTTCCTGTGCGCCCAAGATGAAATCAGGGTGAACACTCTGGTGAACACCTGAGGAGCTGTGGAGAGACCGAAACACAGCACCTTGAACTAGTAGATCTTGTCGTCTAGGCAGAATCTCAGGTACTTCCTGGAAGACGGATGGATTGGGATCTGGAAGTACGCGTCCTTTAGATCCAGTGTGCACATAAAGTCTTGTGGTCTCACCGCAAGTCTGACCGTGTCTGCTGTCTCCATGCTGAACCGGGTTTGCTTGACAAACCGGTTCAGAGCTGAGAGGTCGATGACAGGTCTCCAGCCTCCAGACGCCTTCTTTACAAGAAAGAGTCGACTGAAGAAGCCTGGGGCGCCGTCGACGACCTCCTGGAGAGCACCCTTCTCGAGCATGGTCTTGACTTCGGCCTGAAGGGCCAGCCCCTTTGCCGATCCCGTGGCATAGGAGCTCAACGACACTGGATTCGCTGTCAGGGGAGGTTGAGATGTTGTGAACGGGACGCGATAGCCTTGGCCGATCACTGAGACCGTCCAAGCATCGGCCCCGTGTTGCTGCCACCTGCGAACGCAACGCTGAAGGCATCCCCCCACAGGTGGACACGCAGGGGGACTGCCACCCCTAGGGCTTGCGGCCGCCACCCCTAGGAGTCTTGCCTCCACTGGAGGACTTACCGCCCCTCTTGACCTTGGCTGGAAAGGGCTGGGGCTTAGACACCACCTTCTTAACTGCCGGTGCCTGCTTTGGAGCCTTACGAGGCTGCTGCTGCTGTTGCGGCGGAGCTGGAGGCTTATAGGGCCGAGCTGTAAGGGCCCTATGGAGGAGGGAGTCCGTGCTGGATTTCCTCCACCTCTCAGTTGTTCGCTCCATGTTCTGAGGCTCAAACAAGTTCTCCCCCAGAAGGGAAGCATGTCGAAGCCTACACACATCCACGGCGGGGACCTTCGGACGGAATCTCTCGGACACAGCATCGCGACGCTTCAACACCAAGTTGGCCCACAGGGTGGTAACCTGGTGCGCCAAAAACTCGATGGAGCGGGTGCCCGAGAGTAAGAAGGTCTCCAGGGCCTTCCTATTGGTCTCCTTGGACAAGTCCTCCGAGCGTAATAGGATGCCCAGAGTTCCTAGCCAAAAGTCCAGCCACGAAGTGGCCTGCATGGCACACTTAGCGACCTTTTCATGGCTAAGGATCTCTGCCGCCGAGAACGACACCTGCCGGACAGAGAGCTTCTCAAGGGGAACTCCCTTCGCCAGCTCCTCCACGGAGTGATGGAGAGGAAGAGCGAGGCTGGACTCACCCAAGATCTCGAAATACCTCCTCTGCTGAAGACGAGAAGGAGGGATGAGCTTGTTCCCGGCAGAGGAACGACTGGAGGAGGCAAGAATCGCGAGCTGAGCGTTGGCCCTAGCTCTGGCACTCTTCAGACCCCGAGACCAGGGCAGAGCCGCACTGGACTTAGGGGCCTTCCGAACGTCAAACACTTCATCTAAGATAGTGTCTTTGCCTTCACGGGGGGCGATCACGGGGTCCATAAGCCCGTTAAGTTGCCTTATCAGGCTTAGGACCTGCCAGAAGGCATGTTCGGATTCCTGCTGATCTCCTCCTTGCGGGCTGGCAGCTAAGTCTCCTGTCCCAGGGATCTCTTCCTGGGGTGAAGCGTGGACGTTCCCCCGGGGACCCGCGGGTTCCTGGCGAATCCTCGAAGATGATTTCGGGACGGTCTTGGAGTCCTTGGATTCCCTCCTGGGAGGGATACAGGATCCCAACAAAGAGGTTCGAGGAGCCCCTTCCTCACGAGATGACTCTCCTCCAAGAAGCGAAGTCTACCCCCTTGGTGCCGAGGGGAAGACTACCGCTTCACTGGACTCACCCGAGGACGGAAAGGCCTCGTCCACGGGAGAAGGAGAAAGCACTCGAGCAGGAGAAGGGGGCTTCGCGACAGACCTCTTGGGAACCAACTTCGCCCTGGGGGAAGTCACCACGAAGTCCACTCCTCTCTTTCTCTTCAGCGTAGGAGAGACAGCCGTTGGTTTGTTGCCCTGAGCGGCGAGTGCTGGCTTCATAACCCTCACTAATGCCCGCATCAGAGGACCAAACCAAGTCTGTTGCTCCAAGGACACAGAGTCCGAAATCCTCGCTGGAGGGAAAGGGATCGGGCGATCCTTTGGAGTGGACACCACAGTACCTGCCTGAAAAGAAGGTGGGGAAGAATGATGCACTAACCTCTCCGCAGTATCTTCCTTGTCCTGCACTACAATCCTGCGTTTGGATGGAGGCGATCCCGAGCGCTGTCTAGGAACACGCGTTTCTGCTGCTACCACTGGCTGCGAAATTCGCCGCGAACGATGGTCGCGCAAGGGCGAATGGTCACGCGGGCGCGCAGGTGGATGATCGCGCGGGCGCGCAGGCGAGTGGTCGCGCGGGCGCGCAGGCGAATGATCGCGCGGGCGAGTGGGCGCAAGGGTGTACAGGTGAACGAGCGCGTGTCCGAGTCGGCGAACGAAAGCGTTGGCGCGATGGCGAGGGAACGCGTTGCCCCGTGGGCGAGGAAGATCGCTGGCGGTGTAGATTAGCAGGCGATCGGTGGTGAGCTGGCGAGCGCTGACGCGCAGGTGGGCGATGTCGCGTTGTCGCATGTTGACGCGTTGGCGAGTGATAGCGAGCAGAACGCGCAGGTGAATGATCGCGCGATGGCGAGCTAGTAGATGGCGAACCATGTCCCTTCAGAACCTCTGGTCGACGAAGCGTTGGAGAACGCGTGCGCGCAGGTTGTAAATCACGCGGGCGGTCCGGAGATCGCCGATAAACAGGTGATCGTTGACACGTAGGAGAACGCTGATGAACAGGCGATACAAGAATCGTCTGTGAACGCTGGCGAGCAGGTGAACGCTGGCGAGCAGGTGATCGCTGGCGAGCAGGTGATCGCTGGCGAGCAGGAGGGCGATGCGTGAGATCCTGTGAAGGAACAGGTGGCGCGGCGCATTCACGAACAGGAACAGGAAGATCGTAGGCGCGTGGGCGAACATGTGCTTTTGAAACACGCGCTGGAGAACGCGAACGCTGTTGCGTAGACACAGGATGAGAGAGCTCAGGAGACTGATGGCGTGCAGGGTGTCCAACAGGGATTGCAGGATGGTCAGAGACCACAGGGCGATGATCCTCAAAAGAGCGCTGACGAGCGGGAGAGCGCCTGTGCGCTAACACTGCAGAAGGGCGAGCAGAAGAATGCTGGCGCGCTAAGCGTTCTTCAGGAACCACAGGATGTAGGATGTCCTCAGGAGAGCGCTGACGAGGAGGGCGAACATCAGGAGAGCGCCGGCGAACAGGTGAGCGCTGACGAGCAGGAGCGCGCCGACGAGTAGGAGAGCGCTGACAAGCAGGAGAGCGCCTGTGCGCTAGCACTGCACGTGAAAGGGAAGAATCCCTTTGCCCCGAAGGGACCGTTGCCCGTCGGGTGACGAGTTCCCCAGAAGGTGAAGATCTAGCAGGAGTTGGAGAACGGTCTGCAGAGAGGTCCAAAGGAGCAGGAGCTGTAGGCTGAGTACGACGAGGAGAGTCCCCTTCGGAGGAAGAAGATCCAAAAAGGCGCCTCTTAACCCCCTTATAAGGGGAAGGGAGGTACTTGCGACGTAGCGGACGGTGAGCCTTACGGCGGAGGCGGCCACGGGGAAGATCATCAGGACCATCAGTCCTCTGAAGGGGAGTCTCAGTCAAGGCACTTCCCTTAGAGGGAAGCTGAACAGCAGAAGAGCCCGTAGGACTCACTTCCCCCTTCGGAGGATGTACGGAAGGGTGAGGAGAGCCGTCAGCACCATCATCCTCAACTGCACCTGCAGAGGATTGCCCCGCCACGTCGGAGGCCTCTGCCACCACGACGTCAACGATAGACAGAGGGTCTACCTCTGCTACCGCCGGCGACTGCTTAACGGCGGCCCCCAACGAGACAAGGTCAATCAAGGCGACCCTGGAGGGCAAGCCCTTAAGCCCCAGGGAAGCCCAAATCTGTAAGAGATCATCATTAGACAATGAGTTATCAATGGCCTCCCCCGGAGGAGGAGGGGGAACCGCCCCGCTATGGGAGGCGAGGCCTTCTCCCCCCACCCAAAGTCGGGAAACAGAACTAGGGCCTGCGCTACCACTCGGCCGACTCTCCTTAGGAGCCGGACGAGGGGGAGCTTCGGAGGAGGTTTGGGCGGCGAAAGAAGAGTCCCGAGAACCTTCCTCCTTCAAGGCAACCCCCGAAGGAGATCTCTCTTGGACTTCTTCTTACGCCGGCGGCCAAACCTCTCCCACTGGGAGGCAGACCACTCCCTACACTCACCACACACGTTTTCCTGGTCACACCGTCGGCCCCGACACTGAGGGCAAAGGGTGTGAGGGTCCGTATCCAAGGCCAACATAAAGGTCCCACAAGGGCGGCCGGCAACACCAGGGCACGTACGCATAGTAAAGATAATAATAAACGGTAGTCAACTTCAAACAAACACACAAGCTGTAGTAAACAAAAAGCAGAAAAAAGATTAAAGGCTGTCCACGAGGACGATGAACAGACACGTCTGTTCACCGCCGAGCCAAAAGTGAAGTGAAGCAAGTCACCGGTGTGTGGGGGGGGAGGGGTAGCAAGCTACCCTTCCCCTACCCCCCGCTAACTAGCGCGGGGGTAATTAACCCTCGTTAAAACTATTGGCTCGTCATTTCAGCTGCGCTAAAAGGTAAACCCAATGTAAATAGCGTGGTTTGTATTTCAGTTACGGAACAAACTCTCCTGTAGACTTGATGGACTGTCAACATGACGAAGCAGAGTACTATACCCTGAATTGGAATACTGTACTGTAATCTGCTGGAAACTACTATCCGTAGATACTTCCTGGAGAACGGATGAATTGGGATTTGTATGTATGCATCCTTTAAGTCTATTGGTGGTCATGAAATCCGAAGGTCTGATCGCTTGCCTGACCGTTGCTGCCGTTTCCCTCTTGAATGGAGTCTGTTGGACAAACCCATTCAAGGCTGAGAGTTAGATGACCAGTCTCCAACCTCCAAAAGCTTTCTTTACAAGAAAGAGTCTACTCTAGATACCAAGGGAACCGTCACTGACCTCTTCGAGAGCACCCTTCTCCATCATACCCTGGACTTGTGCTTAAAGGGCCAGATATTTCAGAAAGCCTTGGTGATAAGAAAGAGATATTGCTGCTGGTGGTATCACAGGAGGGGGGAGAGCTGATGAAAGGGAGGATGTACCTGGACCGAAGGACCTCCAATGTTAAACTTTCTACCACGTGGAACCATCACTTCCTCCATTTGGTTTGGAGGCATCCTCCCACTGTTGGCATCATGAGAGAACTGTCCCCTCCCCTAAAAGAGTCTTCATCCAGACTTACCCTAATGATGAGAGAAGAACCTGGCACCCTCTCGTAATGCGTAGCAACTGAACTATATTGTATCGATTTTGACCAAGTTTACTTTTAGTACAATTATAGAATTTTTCTATGTATTTTGCTCCCCCCTCCTGATAACAAACAGCACAGTGACTGGCGGAATGCAGTACTGATGAAAAAAGGAAAATATGAGCAATAGAAACACTGAGGCAACGATCATCTTTAATGAGTCGTACCTAAAAGAGGGCCTACTACCAGAAAACAATAATAATACTGTATTGCAGTTGAATTTTTTTTTCAATTACGGCAATTTCCAGCCTTAAAATTGACAACTACAATACGGTAGACAATGAGGCTAATTTCAATACCAGTTAGCCTTAGTCTTGTACAACATTCACATAAACCTACTCTAGGCTACATCATTAATAATCATAGCAAAATAGCTAAGTCTGGATGCCAATGTGTCAGAACAACTTCAGATCGTTGAGTGTAAGCAGATGGTTGGGACAGGTGTGAACTTTCTTATTACTTGTCAAATCAAATTTCTCTATAGGGAAAATTATTTTTATCTTGGAACCTTTGTAGCTAGTTGGGATGGATCAGGTCAGTAATTAAAACATCCGTAAATATTTACTATATGCAAATAATCCTAATGAAGAAATTAAGTGTTCTTGGTGTATTTATAGGTACTTCGAACTGTTCTAATGTAAATAATTGGTGGAGACCCTTATTTCTCAAATATTTGATGTGTAAAATTCCAAAAGTTATGGCTAAAAAACCAAATTTTAAAGGGGAAAAAACACAAGAACACCACCAAAACCTAAGGTACCCACCTACCCTAACCTAGGAGCCATATCCTCACCTACCACAAAGGGGGCTGCAACTTTCCTCAGAGTGCTGTATCCTTAGCTTACCATAAGACTAGGTCTGAACCCTGTCCTTGCTTCCTAACTAATTTTATTCCTTGTAAGATAACACTTAATCATAATATTTCATAAATCGTGAAACTAGCTTCATAATACTGTATTTAAGGCAAAGATAAAAATTTTCTCCATACGAAAATCAATTTGACAAGCAATAATATTGTTTACGCTTGTCCCACCTAACTACATACACCCCTTTATTTTGATCTGAAAGATTAAAATTTAAGACTACAGTACAGTATTCAACCCTTTCTCAAGGCAGGCTACCGTAGGCCAGCTAAGACTGAACTAATTCAATGCATATGACGAGGTAGTAGCCTGCACTGAGATTCACTTTGTCATCTGAAAATCCTTGTCATAGAGGCATTGACTAGGCCTATCTATCTTTGGGGTGTATGTATGACAGCGGCCACCTGTATGTATTATTATGGGTAACTTCAAAGGGGCGTTAGCCCCTCCGGTTAGGTAAGTAGGTAAGGACACGGCTTGTAGGTTAGGTTAGGGAGGAAACTTTAGGTTAGTTAATGTCCAATTTTAATCCCCGCGGGAGGAACTGGCTACTGATATACAAAGGCTCCCTATCTTTATCAAGGCTAACTTAAGATACTTGGTATTTGATTACAAGAGCACACTCTCCATTTACTTCAAAATTATGCAATCCTGCTGCTCTCCTCTTTTTTAATAGTAATTATGAGGTTCTTTAAATGCTGGGAAAGCATAAAATAGCAAGATATGTTGTGGGAGGGGAGGAGGGGGAGGGGTTGGTGGAGGAGGGTACTAAGTGACCTGGAACCGACATCGTCAACATAGTCAACCAAAGAGAAGTTTGTGACGTCAGCGTACATTTATTATACAGTATATTCAAAATATATACTATATTAAAAATTGAATAATTACTCAAAAGCATCACTATTTGTGAAATGTATATTTTATATTTGGTAAATATTTGATATAATTTACATTAAAGTGTTTTTTTAAACATACTATTTTGAGAATGACTAGTTTTCCCAGACAACATTTTGCTACACTAACGCCATCTATTGACCACTCCCTAAGGATGCCTGCCAATTTCCCGCCAATGAAAACAGTCATACGCTGCAAAAATAGTCATTCTCGTAAAAGGTTTCTTTGAAAAAAAAAAAAACAAGATTTATTGTCAAGGATTAGCAAAAAAAATATACAATTCACAAACTATGACACTTTTGAGTAATTGATCCATTTTTAATTTAGCATATATTTTAATATATACCAAATGTCTGCTGACACCACAAACTTCTCTTTAATTGACGATGTTGGTTCCAGGTCGCTTAGTACCTCCTCCGCCAACCCCTCCCCCTCCCACAACATATGTTGCTATATTTTTGATTTCCCAGCATTTAAAGAACCTCCTAATTACTGTACAAGAAGAGGATAAATGCAGAACTGCATAATTTTGGAGTAAATGGAGAGCATGCTCTTTTAAACAAATACCAGATACATCTCTGCCTGGCCTCGAGACATGCTGCAATACATAACTTCTTGTAGTGTCTGCAACCTCACCATCCTTATAAGGTAAGGATGTGGGGTTTGGGGTAGCCTATAGGTCTATCTTCTGAGTCATCAGCAGCCATTGCCTGGCACTCCGTTGAACTAGCTTGCGTGGAGAGAGAGGATTGGGAGCTGATCATTTGAATATATGCTTTGTATATAGGGCATTGTCCTGCTATTGCACTGTCACTAACCCTTGCCTATACCATTTATGAGGGACCTTTTAACAGTTCAAGGGGCCACGCTAATCTACAGAAGGCATACTTTGCTAGGCAAGCGTGAGACTAAACTAGTTCATATCTATCAATTAAGTGTTTCTAAATAAAAAGCAGAACGTCTACTATATACTTACGAAAAATATATAACACACGAAATCACGGGACCTTTAAATACGTACAGTAAATTGAATGCCAAATCGGTGTAATGTTGTTACCGTACACACGTTTATTGTTCATCAGATCAGTTTCTGAGCGACATAGCCTTTGCAACGGCGCCTCAAGTGTTCGTATGATGTATTTTGTATTGTATATCTTATATTTTATATCTTTTTTGCCACCTCTGCTATAATAATAAATTTTCTTGTCCAGATATTTCTGTTCTGTACTGTTCATATAGTCTTAGATTTCTATTGAACTACTTCATTTTCTAAATTTCCGGCAAAACAAGTGGATTGAATCTTTCATATCTGTACATTCTTTAGTTTTAATGCCTTTAGTTATTATTATTATTATTATTATTATTATTATTATTATTATTATTATTATTATTATTATTATTATTATTATTATTATTATTATTATTATTATTATTAGCTAAGTTACAACCCTAGTTGGTAGAGAAGGATAGCTCAGCGAGGAAAGGAAATAAAGTATATGAAAATTGTTAAAAGATCAAAATAATATATGTTAAGAACAGCAACAACATTAGAACATCTCTCATATATGACCCATAAAAAGGAGACTTGTGCAATCTGTTCAACATTACAACATTTGCTGCAAGTTTGAACGTTTGAAGTTCTACCGATTTAACTACCCGATTAGGAAGATTAGTTCACAATTTGGTCACAGCTGAAATAAAACTTCCTAAATACTGTGTAGTTATGCTTCATGATGGAGAATGCCTGACTATTAGAATTAACTGCATACCTAGTATTGCGAACAGGGTGATACAGTCCGGGAAGATCTGAGTGTAAATGATGGTCAGAATTATGAAAAATCTTATGCAACATGCATAATGAATTAATTGGAGGAGGGTGCCAGAGATTAACATCTG